>NC_084952.1:2440072-2711636 GCF_949316205.1 Platichthys flesus | reverse complement strand
GGATGATACTTGACTACCTTTTAATTAAGCATATTTAGCCAATTGTCCACTATCCGGATGGTTGGTGGTTCAAGTCCCCTTTTGTGTGAATGGGTCAGTGGGACTTGAAGTGTAAAGAACTTTAAATAGAAGCACTGACTGACATCGACTGATAAAAGGTTTGCTGTAATCTCCCCTCTTCCTCAGACTCACTCTGAAGCGGACCCCCCCCCACCCCCCCCCCCCCCCCCCCCCCCCCCCCTTCACTGACCTCACTTTTAAAGTTCAGCCAAAGCTAGAACGAAGCCTCAGCTTTGCCTCAGTTGGCCAAACTCGGTGCTTATCTCTGCCCTGGCAGTCACCGGTGCGTCTGCTGCCAGTGTTTTTTGTTTTGGCAAAGAAGCCACCAGAGACTGAAGGATCCGTCCTGCAGGTCAGCGTGGAAACATCGTCCAGGGAAACACAAAGAGGGGAATTCAGAGATTAAACAAAATAAAATTCCTCCCTCAGGCAGAGACCACTCTCTCACTGCTGATGAGTAGAAGTGTCCAGAAACCGGAGCTGCAGAATCACTTCAAGACTCGCAGCGTGGTTTGTTTTATGTTTTTCCTCCTTTGTTACGAGGTAAATTCCATCACCTTTCATCCCACCAATAAATTATCATATTTTCCTCCTGATTTTATACGATTCCTTCGCTATCAAATAAAGTCAGGACTGCAACATGTGGCCGTTTTACCACATGCAGCCCCTCTCGCTGTCAGTGCATTTTTTCAGCATGAGGAACGTCTTGAATATGCTGTGACGGCATCCTCTCACTATTCTATTCAAAACCCGGAGAGACAGCTCCCTAATTACAGAGCCGTTATGAGAGAAGTGTCCTTCAAGCAAATCAAAAGAGCAAAACACTGATGAGAAAACAGGGGAGGAGTCCTTCTTCTCCTCTGTTCTCAAGATGAATCAGCGGGGGAGCGGGTGATTAACGGGCTCGTACGCCGCGTCCGCCCTCCGCTGCCTTGTTTGTTTCAGAGAAGCTCGATGCCAGAGCAGAGATATCCTGGATTAGACGATAATAAATTGGTGATGAAATAATCCTGTTGGGCAATCCTGTCTGAAGGGACGGGAAGTCGAGTTTCCCAGAACTCTGTGTCAAACAACAACACGATGGTTTATAGGCGTGATGAGTGAGCCTCCTCCGTAACAAGAGGCAGGCGTACTGCACCGGTTCTGTTGGGTGAAGTCGTCACTGCTCCTTTGTTTGTTTTACGTGCTCTGAACTTGTTGGAGTATTTATCACGAGCGGAACAGAAACCAGATCCACACAGCGCGAGTACAAGAGAGTCGCAAATGGATTTCATATGAATAAATACTTAAAACTCTTTATTGGTCATTGTTGTGGATACGGCCAAGTGCATTGTTCTGCAGCTTCGTCAGATCATGAGCGGATTCAGCTTCGTGATCTAAACTTTGTTAATGGACTGTATTTGTTTGTATGGAGCTTATCAACAACTCAAAGTGCTTTACAGTACAACTCGCATTCAGAATGATTAGTGGACAACCCGCTCCAGCCCCTGTGACCAGTTATTTTATAACTTTGAAATGTTTTTATGCTCTAAGGATTTAGATACCACATGACTTTCCTCAGATTGCTGCAGCTCCTCTTTTCAGCCTCTGTCTGACACGCTCGACTTTGAGCGCCTGTCTCTTTAAGCCCCACCAAATGTGGGACATTTTGACATTGACCTGTAATTACCTTCAATCTCCTCACGAGGTGTTTCAGCAGCTTCAGAGTTTCCTGTGGGAGAGAAGAGCTCACTTCACCTCAGACTTTGAGCTTTTTAACTTTGCAGGACTTTTTACATTCACAGAAAAAACTATACAACACACTTCAGTAAAATTATACTGGAAAAACTCTCTTTACTCGGGATGATAATTAAAGTGAAAAGCATCATCAGAGTCATTAAAGTTGATGCCTTCAGGACGGTGGATGTCAAACTTTCATGGCAATTCATCCAAAAGTTGTTGAGATGCAAGTCTGAACCAAAGCGGTGCAGAACCTGGCAGAAGTCCACGCACGTACTCAACATGCACAGCTGCAGAAAGCCACTATAATCACATCTGAAAGATGGATAAAAATAAACTTGAACAAAACTTCTCTTTAGATGCCTTATGGTAATTCCACCCACATATTTACTCTATTTTTGATTCGTTGCTCTCAGATTTCATGTTTTGAGTTTGGCGTTGGCCCCGTGTGCCTCTGAAACTCAGTCACCCACCGAGGCACTTCTCCTCGGCTGGAAGTGTAAGCTTTACTACCCAATATTTTACCCTAATGACAGTGGAAGCATATAATCTGAGATCACAATCTATCAGCCGGAGCTGCGTCAGGCGAACAACAGGATGTGGTTTGATCCAGACGGGCGATTTAACAAACGGCCATGTCAGAGCAGCCTATAAAAGCCGTGTTATACGTCCACGGTGATTGACAGCCGTGCACAACGCATGTAATTTTGCATGAAGCCACCGGCCCACCCACAGGCAAACACGAGACATCCAGATCCAGAGCTTTCTCCCCAACAAGGAGCTGGTGTCGGGGGGGCTGGAGCTTCACAGATCAGATCAGAGCGTCTGCTATCAGACACCGGGTGGTTGGGTTTGTGAAGTTTATTGTCGGAGTTGATCTCCAGTAAATTAGCAACAGTCAAGCTAATTGTTGCTCTTGGGCTTTGTACTGCTCAGACGCTGTTGTTGCTGTAGGTTGTGTTTATGTATTTTTACGTAGTTAAATGTTTATATTTAGCAAAGGTCCACAGAGTTTGGAGCAGAGCAGATAGTAAACTCTGGTGATTTGATGAATTATTAATCTGCAAATACTGATTATGCAATAGAAATGGTAAAGCAAGTAAACAGTTATTGACATTTTAGCTTCATAAACTTATCCAACACTTAAAGTATGTGTTATTGACAATATCATGTCACTGAGTCAAGTTAGACCTAATGTTATACTCATAGTATTTGATAAGCAGAGTGTATTTCTACGTAATATTGAATCTGCTAATCATACTAAATAATTACATTTCTGATGAATATAAATAGAAAACCTCAAATTAGTTTTCTGCTGAGATTATAAAGGGGAATTATAATGTATGAATTATGATATATTGAGAAAGTATATTTACACCACCACCACTGTGACCCCGAACATGCTTCACATCAGCCTCGGCTCTTGGACTTAAACATGTTCAACATATATATCATCCTTTTCTAAATTTAGACATAATGTGGTCGATGAAAAGCGCTGCATTGCTCAAGCATCCAGAGACGCATGACATCAGGAATCATAAAGCCTGACTCATACTTTGCTTATATTACTGTCATAAAGCAAAACTCCCAAATGTTTCTTATCCCCCCAGACTTTTCCTCGAGCTTCTTGAAACGTTGACCTCTCGGAGAATGACGGTAAAAAACTTTGGCAGCCGCCCGCCGCTCTGCGCTGAGGAGCTGCAGACCGCAGCCTTCGTGGGGATTGTTATGGAGTGCGAGTTGTTGAATTTATCTACATGTGTCCTCAATGTTTGCAGCCGTAAATACCGGAGAGAGACGGAGCTGCCCATCGCACCGCAATCCATCACCCCCGACATCGGCTCCGTATTTATGACGCCACACTGGAAGCCTGGCGCCCTTCCAGAGGATGATCTAATGACACTGAATCCGCTGTGATTGGTTCCTTTAAGTGGGTGATGCCAAAACGACCATGCTGTGAGACAGAGGGGACGTTTGAATCCAGAGTGAGACGCGTCTACTCTTCTCGTAAGAGGATCATAAATCTGCAATTTATTTTGATTATTCGTTGTAATGTTTGGCCAATTCTGCAATCAAGACTCATCCGGGCAAATAAGAAGTTTAACTGCTTTGAAGCAAATGAATATGAGTGAAGTGAGAAGCCTGCCAAGAAAATATAGTTTTTTGTTTAACAAGCCACAAAACTCATCAACTCCAAAACAAATCCCATTGTTTGCTTTTCCATTCTGTCGCATTACGATAACTGCTTAACAAATGTAGAGTAGCAGAAATATAAAGTAGTTAAACTCACGGGAAATACATTAATTTAATAATTAAAGTTAGATTAGCATTTTCTCTACGCTGCATTTTGGTTTGTTTTGGTTTTGATTCGCCTCGGACTTCACTGATGGGAGATTTTCTTCGCTCCTGCATAAGAACTGTGAGTTTTTCACACGAGCTCCGTTCCCACGTCTCCTGAGCCTGACTTCAGATCTGAGCTGGAGAGGAAACGACCACGTACGAGACCTTACCGTTATAAAATGTAACACAGTATACGATTCGCCGTCGCACCCACGCACGCTTCCTCCTCATCATCATAGCACGGCTGTTACACTTCCTCCCCCGGTGCCTTGTGGGTACATCTGGATAACCCGTATAATACGACCTTCACAGTTCGAGAGAAGTGTGGAAAACGCTGAGGCTTCCAGAGGACGTGGGGGGGGGGGGGGGGGGGGGGGTCGTGTTGACATGTTCAGTTCCAGGCAAATTCTGATGACTTATTATCAGAGCTGGTAATCTTTGGTCTGCTCTTTGCACGGTGGGACATTAAACCTTTCGGTGAATAGATGAAGACGTTCAGGCAGATCATTTCCACCGCTCCTCTCAGCCAGGGAGCAACGGACACGTCTGTACACGGGTTCCCGAGCATGTCACGCCTCTGGCATGTTCAACCACAGGGGCAGCATGAACTCCATGCAGCTTTATTCACATCTATTAATATCCCACACTGATGTAAGGCTATTCTTATAACGTTGTCATTTTCTGTGTCGACTCCAGTTTAGGTTATTTCCAGTCTTTGTTTGTTTTAATGCTTCGATTCACGGACAAAAGAGTCGAGCTTCTTTTTTCAGTTGAACGCGGTTTCACATTTGCATAATTACAAGCTCTGACATATGGGAACTGCACAGTTTAAGTATGGTTCTGTGTTGTTGGCCAATGTTCACCTGAAGCCGAGACGGGGGGGGGGGGGGCGGTCAAGAGTCTGCAGCTGCTTGCATGGTCACATTTTCAGATTTGACCATTTTAAGAAACTGGCCAAGCAGAGTTTATATTTATTTTTAAACTTCCTAAAGGTTACAAATTACTGTGTCATGTTTTGCTTTTAACTTTTTACTTCTTTTCTTTTTCATTTCTTACCCACGTCTGCGTCTACACGTTGTGTTTAAAGATGGACGACATTACAGCTCCCGAAAAGTGAAGCCAAATTATCTGCATCGCCCCCTGGTGGCCGTCTTTAGTATAGGCTATAAACCCTGCCTCCTCCATGTTAGGTAATGGGACAGTTGTACATCAGAGTACATGTTAAATCTTTTTTTTTTCGAAGAGGTTTTCAGTCATTTTCTTATTTTTTCCAGTTGTAAAGAAACATTGATTTATTCACATACATAAAAAGTAAGGATCAACTGCATAACAAAATAAACGACAGGAAACAGGGTGTGAAAGTTCATCCAGTAGATGTTGTGGCTCTTCTGATCGTATCACATGATCTCTACTGGCAGACAGAGTTTGGAATTTTGGGCGGTTAAATTATCCATTTTATTTTCGGAATATTTTAATGGTTCACTTTCTCCAGCGGCTCGGTTGTTTACCTTTCTTCTCCAAAGGCCGAGAAGCAGCTTTGAATTCCAGCAGCTCACAAAAGTTTGATAAAGGTAAAAAAACTAAAACATTATGAAGGAGCCCATGAAAACACTAAAGTAACCAGAGGTAAAAAAAAGCACCAGAAAGCTGAGAAGCACTTTAACACTCGGGTCAACGGAGGACAAACGGGCGACCACAGAAAGGTCTTCATGAATGTGTTTCTGAAAAGCACGTTTGTTTCTCAGGAGGCATCGAACAGGCGGATCCTCGGAATCTCGGCACCTTCAGCCACGACGTAATCACTGTGATGAAACTGTGATAATGAAAGGAAGCATTTCTCAAATCTCTATTGAGTCAGAGCACATCATAAAGACCGAATTCAGCTCAGTTCAGTCTCCAGGCAAGTACATCCCATAATGAGCGGGACAGGGGGGGGGGGGATTCTGCTTCTCTCTAATAAATAACATCTGAGGATTTCTGAAGGTTGTCTCTTATTTTCATGTTTCTTCTTTTTCTTCCTTGTCTATTTCTTTTCCAGTGAGGATAACTGGTACTCGTAATGTCTTCCAGCTGCAGACCCCCACCCCCCGCCCCCCCTCCCCTCCCTCCCTCCCCCCGTCCTCCCTCCTTTTTCTTATCTTTGCATGAGTTGAAGTTTCCACTCGCAGCCCGGCTGCTCCCGCCGTCCGGCCCAGACAGAGGGATGGATGCAAGTCTGAGAAAACACAATCCTCTTGGAGTCGGTCTACCCTCTACCTCATTAGAGCATCGTCCATCAGGATCCTGGTATCAAACCCCCGACGTGGCTTCTGATGTGCCCCCGTATCTGCTCAGCAGTCGGGATGTTTCTAAAAGATAAAGATGTGCAGAGTTAACGTGTGTCCAGTTCCTCCTTTTAGTAAATGAATGCATGCTCATAGGATAGGGCCGTGCAGCATTAAGACGTGAACCACCTGGTTCTGACAAGAGTGCAGCTCCTCCAGAACCTAAACCACAACGTGTTCCTCAGGCCCGGAGCTGCAGAGTGATGTAGACACGTGGAGGTGTTGATTCCAGGAAGAACAGACGAGCACAGGAGATGTAACGTCAAGCTTTCACAATCCTTAAGAAGAGAAAGTGCATCAGCAAATTGTACTTATCATAAAAGAGGTACACAGGGCTCTTTATTAAGTTAATAGATCAAGCAGGATTTAGCTCTACGTTCAGCTGGTTAGTACCGAACTTTATTGACTCATAAACGTGAGAAGTCTTGACATGATTATCGAGGCAGGAACCTTTTCTCATCCTGGTTTCACCGCGTCGGCCCTGGAAGAACGACCGAACCGAGAATCTAATAGAAGTTGATGGAAGAAATGTGTCTTTGGTGGAACTACTTTCAACCTGTGAAGAAGAGATCAAGCTGCTTGTCAACAGCTTGAAAGACAGGAAACCACTGTTTAATCTTAGATAATTTGTTTTATAGACGTGTCATATGTTTGAGTAAACTAGTACATTATACTTTTAACCATAGTAAATATCGTAAAAAAGTCAATATTTCCCCTTGAAGAGTAAAGGAACAAAGCTGCTTTCATTTATTGCCACCTCATATAAGCAGAAAGTAGCACTAGATAAATTCCTTCAGAGTGCTCAGGGTTCTCCTCATGCATCTACTTTCCCCTGTTCGCTCCCATTTGTTTCCAAAACCCGACTGACTCTGTTGGACGCATCAGGATCGTCTTCGACAAAAAACGCTCGAGTGTTTCCAAGTTTCCGAAGCAAGAAATAACCGTAAAAAAAAACAATTTGAAGCAGAATCCTCCTGATGTGAGTGTTGTGATAAAGACTAAAACACCTGGGTGTATTAACAAGTGGACAGGCTCTGTTACTCACTGATCTGGAAGAGGCGACGCCAAGTGACTGTTGGTTTTAAACCCGAGCCCTCGGCGTAGTCTGATTGGCCATCAGGCCGACACTGGGGGGGAGGGGGGGGTGATATTTTGGGATGCAGCATGGGTGGGCTGATTGTAAAAAAACTAAATAAGTATGTGCATAAAAGTTTTAGCAGCTCTGACATTGTGCATGAGAGTTTTGTATGACTGGAGGAAGCAGTGACGCTCGAGCAATCAACTACAAACATTTCAGGTTCACTCCTGTTTCAATCTGTCATCGCTATAATGTAAGAACGACCTAAACTGACAGGAACAACTTGATTTAACTTGTTTAACGTGATTTTGTTTAGTTTACTCCATGTCCCAACCGCTATCATGGAGGAGGCAATTATGACCTATACTGCAGCCGGCCACTAGAGGCTGAGCAAGATACTCAGGCTTCACTTTTGCGGAGCTGTGATGTCGTTCATCTCATACATACATATTCACCAAGTGGCTCAAATGATTGCATAGTGGAAGTTATTACTAACGATTGATAACTAATCTAAATGCCAATGGTGTCATCAATATTTAGCTCATAATGACCTCTTGTCCATAGCAGCTTCCACCTCTTGTCCTCATACATCCAGCACATGTCCCTGATTTGTATGTTTTAACCTGTCAGAAGCATCATTTCCACCGTCTTTAAATTCTCCCTGTTATGACAGTCTCCTTCATCTACTTTCATCGCCTGGAAACCACCGAGCAGCTACCGCACGTTTCACCGCGGAGTCGCCGGCGAAGCCCGGACGTCCTTTCAGGGGAGCGGACATATTTACATTCAAGTCCCGTGATTTAAAGTCAGCGAGGGAACACATTTCACTGGAATGAGGCGAAAGAGACTCTCATGACCAGACGCTGATTCTGTGTCTGAAGGAAAAGAGACGTGAGGCCAAGACAGAAAAATGTTATGTTCTCGTGAAGGAGACTCGCAGCTTTTCATCCAAACCACAGAGTTTTACTAAATCTGAACCTCGATTCTCTACTTTTCATCCGTGCTTTTCATCATGTTTACCATCTTTGTTTTTCCACAGATCTCCGTGTTGTAAACAGGCGTAAATATGTTCAATACTTTCAGTTATAAAACAACTTATTCTTATTTATGTCATTGATCATTCTGCTCGTTGCTGTATTCTACAGAAAGCAGTCAATAAACTTAAAATCTATCAAGTGTTGTCAAACTGAGGTTTCGTCCTGTCCAACATCTTAAGATATTCACTCGCCACATTTCCTCTGAGTCTCTTTTCACTGTAAACAGATGCTACTGCGACACAGTGACAGTGAAACACAACAATGAGCTGAAAACTCTAAAACTCTCAGTAGCTCTGAGGAGAAATGAAAGGAAATGGAAAGTTTTACATAAACGGTCATTTGAGTCATCATGCAAAAAGTATTTGTGCAGCTTCAAGTGAACAAACACTAAACCAGAAACCGGAAAGTTAAGCGAGTTTTTATTTTGCAGAACTTGAACCAATAAACAGAAGTCTTGTGTTTTTTCGGAGGAACAACCACGTGAACATCCTCTGATTTGGTAAAACCTTCTCTCCCACATCACAAGAATGATCCGTCACTTTCTGGAGCTTATCTTCCATCCATCTTCCCACCACCCAGCCCTCCTCACAGGAGGAAAGGAGAAGAAATACGAGATCAAACCCGTATGAATGTTCAGTGTTAAGTAGTCCGGCCAAAAGCGTGTGCAAAATAACCATGAATCACAACTGTTCCTGCACCAAGATGTGACCGCAGGAGCAAAGTCTTTCCATGCTGCAGCGCATCGTCATCCTCAGACACGAGTGCACCAGGACCCGACCGAGAAGGAGCCGTCCTGCGTCCGGTCGAGCTGCGGACAGATGTTAATGCATGATGAACATCTCGGGCTGCTCGGACACGGGCCTGCCAGTGAAGAGGACCTTCTTCAGAGATGTGCTGCAGCGCTCAGCGACGCAGACCTCCACCGGAGCCTGGAGCTCAGCCCCACAGCGCCAGATGTTGTATGAACCCAAGGGGGGGAGGGGGGGGGGTGAGTGTGTGTGTGTGAGTGTGTGTGCACCATTTGAGATACTGTGATGTGGGCGCAGGAACGCAGCGAGTCCCATGTCTGTTTTGGCAAGAGTCAGCGGTAATGGCTTTAAGGCATGACGGCAGAAAATTAAAACCAAGAGAGAGAGATAACTGTCACAGTGCGATTTTTTTGACCTTTTAGATTTTTATGCCGTGAATTATTGTTTCTGTCTGTTTGCAATAACTTCAATAAAGTGGAGATAATGGATCGGTCCAAGCTGCCTGTATCCTCGAAAAATCAATCACCTCAGTGAAAAGATGGTGTGACACGTTTCTACCAGATCCATTTGTGCAGCTGCTCTCGTTGGCAGATTCTTTATTCCACCGTGTAAAGTACACAACGTCAGCGCTGGCAGCCGCACACGAGGCAAAGCTTTTTCTTGTTGCTCTGCAATTTGTAACAGCTTTGAGTCGACCCCAAAATAAAAAACTAAAGAACTCTCCGGTTTCCAGATGAGAGGTTGTTCAGGTTAATCTCATTTTCAAACTACTTGTAGTCGAGTGTGTGTCCCTCCTGCTAGCACGGGGATCTTTGAGGGAATCTGAAAGTCCTCTAGACAAAGTGATTTGCATCTGATGGATCCGTAATGAACCAGCGTTTTCCGGCGGGAGGAGGAATCACTGTCTTTTCGATGCTGACGTGCCTCCGACATGAGCGAATGTTTCCAGTCATGGTTTGTTTATTTGTTAAATGCACTGGGCCTCGCAGGAACACGCTGCGGGGTCGAGAGACACTTGATACAAGGCAGGTTTCTGAGGAGGGAGCTTGCGTCAGTGAACCAAAGACGCCGATGCAATAACACTTTCCATTAACAGGCCTCTGCGTTCCCACATAATTGGTGAAGCACTCGCCCCACTTGACCCCGAGCTCAATGTAAAGAAACACCCCCCCACCCCACCTCACCCCCCTGCTCCCTTCAGACGCTCTATCTACCAGAAAAGGAATATTTTCAATAAACAATTTAGAAAATGATTAGGGGATATGCGATACGTCTTAGTGGCTCTGCGCTGAGATCTGAGAGGATTACGTCCGAGGCAGACTTCAATGCGGTGAGTTTATCTCCTGTATCATCTCACGGGGTCGTTGACATGACAGCGAGGATCCTGAATTGGCCACAGATGTGTTTCCCTAAATGATAATCCTGCCACTGATGACCGCGCAGGGCTAAAGAGCAGTTGATTAAACGGGGGATTACCACGGGGTTCCAGGGCCATGACAGGATTACACCACTGTCAAAACTAATGAGAAGCAACGAGTGAGTTTCACTGAGGTTATTGAGCAAAATCTGATTGTTTAATATCGTTCAGATGTATTTATTGGAGGGTTAATCCACCAAATATAATAATATCCAGGAAATATTTTGTCTTTACATTGATTTGTGGCACGTTTCCTGTTACAGTCGTCAACATTGGCCAAGAGAGAGAGAGAGAGAGAGAGGGGAGGAGATGCAGCCAAGGGCCGGGTCGGAATCAACCCCACGGCAGCTGCACAGGGAATCAAGTCTCAGATATCAGATATAATGATATTTGTGAAAAATGTATTCACAACCAATAGGAGGACACATTTTCTGCGTGTTTCAGCGACTGGTCATGTGGATGAGCTCACACTCTATTTGAAGGCTGACGTGTAATCTTGTTTACAATCCCAATTTGCACAGGTAGTTTGTAGGTGCTAACTTATTGTTAATGAAAGTTAACTGAAATTTGTTTGTCATATAAACTTACACAGATGTTTGCAGAAAGTTTGGGCCCTGATTTCACTGCTCACCTTCAGTTTCCCTTCCAACTACAAGGATCTAACCTTGAAGACAATCGTTTTCAGACTCCCTGATTTGCCTTCTTAACTTTGGAATAGAGTGTTATCATAACCCGCGGAAAATAATTTGGAAAATGTTCCACGTTGCAGATTTTATCCCAAACTGCTGCAGTAGCTATCAGGTGCAAATAGAACATATGCAATCGTGCTCTGATAAAATATATATTTAGAATTCTTCCATTGTACTGTTTTTGTTATCTTTCCTCTGCTGTGGTTAAAACTTCAGTGAAGAAGTCTTGAAGACATAACTGTGGACGTATAGGAGATAGATTTCTGAGCCGGGACACAGATACCGCACCGACTCGAACGCGGCTTCACAGGAAAGAGTGTTTTCGAGACTTTCGTCCAAATCAAATTTAATAAAGCCGCAGATACAAAATAAAGTTTTTAACATTTGGGAGTTTGGTTTCAAAGGAGAGGTCACGGAGCTGTTTTCTCAAGCATTTTTATGAAGCATATTGCTCGTGCTTTGTGTATATCCATTTCAGTCTCATACAAAGTGCTGTTCATTCTGGATTTGTTTCCTGGACTGTCACTGCTGTGTTCGGCCCGATTGACCCACATTCCCCCAGCGTCCTCCTTCCTACCATCAAAGCGGCTCCTGCTCCGCTCGCAGCTGACGGTGTAGCGCTGAGAGGTCGTTTCAATTGGACTGGGAAAGTTCCAGTCATCGGAGACGGTTTGTAGCCGATGCTTTTACTGGTCCGACTGGCACGTCCAAGTCTTTAAAGTGTAACTTCAACCCCCTACCCCCCCCCCCCCCCCACCACCCCCCACCCTAGCTTTGGCTGACGTGCTTCTCTCCTGGACATTCAGAAACTGCCTTGAGAACACAGAGCTGGGAACACAGGCCTCCTACACAGACATATAGAACATACCAGGGTTAGGATTAGTAATTAAGTTACCTGGGGTGTTTAGCTACTAGCGACAACCCAAGTAACAGCACACACAAACTTCAACAACTGAATCAAATCAAATCAAATCGTGTTAAGTAGAGGCTTCACCTTTGGTTAGAGGGTGTTGAGAGTGTTTGAAACAATAGGTGACATTCAACCCCACAAATATAGATTTATATGAAATACATGTGATAATTAATCAGATTGAATGTATTTCATCTTAGAACAGTCATATTATTTAGTTTACTGCCCAAAACCACATTAATCTGAGCAGTATGACTTTAAACACCTCAACGTGTCGAACTCTCTCTGTTTAAACTTTCTTATTGTGCGTTTACATCAGTGAACAAACTGCATATGAGACGTTAGCATGAATTCCAGTGTGAGCCTGAAGCTCGTGTAGAGCTGCATCATCTAAGCGCGTCGAGCCGTCATATTTCTGTCATTTTATTTACCTTCGAGGCTGAATTATCGTTCCGAATCTGAAAGAAAACTTTGGAACATTTCAGTACTTCTGAAGCCGTTATTTATCAGGACGTGGGGATGTTAAGGTTGTCAGGAGTGCAATGTTTCACAGATGTTTTGCAACGAGTGCATATCTTTCAACAAAAGTGGCTGTTTATTTCTCCCTTAGTCTTTGCCCGATGACGAGCGGCCGATCGATTGATCACGGAGACATGTTCGAGTGGAATCTTGTCAAAGGCAGAAGAATTGCGTAAACATTTGGCTCTTGTTATTTTGCTGGGATCCCCACCGCGGCGCGAGCTGACCACGTAGTCTCTGGACTGTTTTCCTTTAAGTATGTGGAGAGCGCTGGCAGGCGATCCCGAGAACCGCCCAAAACAAAACAACCAGGAGCTGCGTCGGTGCCTTGAAACAACGAGCCCGGGCGGTGAAATGTATTTTCAGGGACGGAGCAAGAATGCACACAAAGCTTTGATGATGTCAGGCACGGGCCAGGTCTCCCAGCATGCACCTCACCAGGCGTTGACCGTCGGTGAAAAGGTTAAACTGGTAGCGAGCTGATTGGAGGGCAAGCCAACATGGTCACACCCAATCTGGGAACAGAAATCTCCCTCGCAGCTCCGCCGGCTGTTTGATATTGTTACCAGACCCCCGCTCCGCCTTCGGGCCTCCAGCTCTCGCCTGAGATCATGCAAAGGAGGTGCAGCTATGAAACCAGAGGATAATGAAAAGTTAACTAGAAAGAGAGGAACTCCTGTTATCTAATGACCTCAACTGGCTTTACAATCACTGTTTGGTTTGCCCTCCTCCACAGGAAAAAAAAAGTCAAACATGTATGGAAAACGGGGATAAGGCCGGAAACCCCCCACACCCATTTGGAAGTAATTCTCACAAACCGCCATCTGAAAGTGGTTGGTCGTGATACCATCACACATTCCCAAACAGCAAAGGATCTTGGGAGATCTGTAAAGACAATCGTGCCTTATTTTTTGCAGAAATCTGGTTTATGGTATCAAAACAGGCGCAGAGCAGAAGAGTAAACGTGTTGGTTCGTGGGTGACGTTTGCATTTCCGTGGTTGGATTGTTGTTTTCATGGCCGTCGCGCTATTGTTCCATTACGGAGCTAATAGCAGAATTACAGCCTCAGCATGTTTAACGATGTTTCTGTTTGCTAGGTGTCGCTCTGGTGTGTGTTGCATGGGTTGTGGTTTGTGGGTGAATGTGATTGTGAATGTGATTGTGAATGTGCAGCATTGTGCAACTGAACTTCCTCTGTCAGGGACAATAAACCAAATTTATTGTTTTAATAAAAAAAATAAGGAAAGTCTTTGGTTTTGAGTTGTTTTTGAATTAAAGAATGTAGTTTAATTACTGCGTTTGTAGAAAATAGTGAAGGTTTTTATTATTTCTTACTTCCTGGACATGGACGCTGCTTAAGACAAAAAGGAAATGTTCTAATAAACAAATGTGGTGCATAGAAGTTGAACAAATCTTTTAAGTTCACTGAGACTTATAAGGATTGTTTCTTCATTTTATATATTGAGAGAGAGAATGACCTCAGGAAAGAAACTGTTCAGGAGTCAGAGTCTCAGATGACCTGTAGCTCCTGCCTGAGGTCAGAGGTCAGAGGTCAAAAGGTTCAGGGTGAAAACAGTGTTTGACGATGTTTTGACTCTGAACAGGAAGCGGAAACGTAAAGGTAACTTCCTGGAGTGAGGGAGGAGAGCATCAGGTGAACCTCTGTTCAGCAGGTGAACCACATTGTGTTGCTCTGTGGTCTCATTGTGTTGTCAGTCCGGATCTTCTCCTCGGTCCTGGTTTGTTTTTTCCTCTTTTACACCAGTGACCAGTTTGAATGAGGCGATTGACTCCTCTCTCATTGCCAGCAGAGGGTTTTGCATTTCTATGTCAAAGTACAGAAAACAGAAGCTCTCTCTCACCTCGCTGTCGAACCTGATCAGTGAGTTCACACTGCTGATCGGAGCCAGAGCCGATTCAGATCTGTGTCTCCTGCAGAGTCACTTGACCCAGGACTGAATGTCGATTGTACCCGTTCCTATTGCAGACGAAAGCCAGACGCTAGCTTGTTTTCCTGGTTTTTTTGACCAGTGGAAAAAAGGGCTTTATATGGTTGTCTTACTTGTAACTATTGGCTATGCTGCCCCCCCTCAATTTCCTGTGGTACTGCCTGTCCATACAGTATCAGTAAGTTTTCAGAAGACGAGTAGATGTGCACACGAATGAACGCAGAGTTCAGACGCCGCCATATATGAATCTAACACTGAGCGTAAATGAGCCTTAAGAATGAACCATAACAGACACAGGAACGCTGCTGATCTGCAATATTTATGTTCCACTTACAAAGAGAGACTCTGGTGAGATGAAGTGTGAGATAAGTTCACATCGTGGAAAAATCTTCCTCCGCCAACGCGTCCTCCTCCTCCTCCTCCTCCCTCCTCACCTTTCCTTATTTAAAGCGTCTAGAAAAAGCCGCTTATTATAGTTTCACAGTCGAGTGCATTGAATCCAGGTGGACGTTAAAACATGAGCCAGAAGTAAAAGTTTTTTAACTTAAACATGAGTCGTGATGAACTCCTGAGCCGCACTTCTCCCTCGACTTTCTGGGAGAAGACGTCCAGGTGCTCGGCTGCGTTTCTGTCTTTCAAAGCGAACCTGGTCCATCTGCAGCTGGGAGATATACCCGACACTCTTCACATCCAAAGTCACTTTAGGACTCACTTTGAGCAGCACAGACTTAAACCCCCGTCTCCACCACCACCCCCCCCCATCGGCCTTGTATCCTGCCAGGCCCCAGAGCCACTGCGGATTTACACCTGGCAATTTAGAGATGAAAAAAAGAAGAATTAGCTCTTCCAAGTTCAGAGTCCAGGGCTGAAGTGGTTTTTTTTAAATTTCTTTTCCCTCCTATCACATCCGACTGTCAAATACCACATTATGCAAAGCTGCTTCAGGAACCGGGGATGAGCACATGGTGGATAAATCAGCACCCCCCCTAAAAAAAGGAAGGAAATCTGCTGGGATTGTAAATTGTTATATACATGTCTGAGTTTCAGAAGGTGTGGGCGATAACGTTTCTCTCCCAGTGGTCTTGTTTTCTGCTCCACGGAAATGCACGGAAATAACGGCAGAGAAGAAACAGACATTCAATCATTTCTCTGCCTGCAGTCAAAAAACGTAAATGAAATGAAAGCCACGTAAACAAGGCGTGTGATTGAGGCTCGGTGGACATCGGGCAGATCAGTGGCAGCAGCATGTGTTTTTGTAGCTTTTGGCTCTTTTTCTATTTCCGTTTGCAGAAACCGTCTTCGATAAACACACGTGTAACAGATATGATTGTGTTAAGACGTACTTAGTGCGTATGAAGCCCAGGCACTTGTCATCGAATGCTCCCAGCTGATTAACAAGAAACAGAAAAGCGGCGAAAACTTTCAATAGTTCTCATCATCAGTATAAAGCAAAGGTTTGCGACTGTGTTTGTAATCACAGAGCGGCAACACATGCTGGATCCATCCGTCACTCGCTGCTCTATAACCCGAGCAGAAAGATGGAAGTGCTTTTGAAAAACCCAGCCGCCCCCTCACCGTTGTGCAGCCCGCCTGTTTTCTGCGTCAAGTTTCAATATAGACACTTCCTCTGCCTGGAGCTCGTAACATGGTGCAATTGCTTTTTGATCAGAGCCAACGTCAACTCCGATAGAGCGGCTGCAGAGCTGCGTCTCCTGGTTGGGCGATCGGGTTACGAGGAGCTGGTGCGGAGCGAAGCCGGGCTGTTGTTTCTAGAAGCTGAGTAAGCTCCTCGCGGACGCTCACAAGTGTTTTACAAGTCGAGGACGACACGTGATCTCCTCTAACAACTGGACCTGTAGAGATAATAAACGGCCCAGTCCCCTTGTTTCTGCAGGAACAGTTGATGTCTATAAATGTAGGTCACGGTTCCAACTTCGAGGAGCTTCAGAGAACAAAGAGTGATCACATACTGACGACTGGAAAGAGGAGATATAGCGAACATGAGGGTCAGTGAATGGTTTTACAGGTTTCGTAGTGGAGAGCTTTAGTACATCATATATATCCCTCTGTTACAGATACAAGGGAAGAGAAGCAGAAATAAAGATCAGATTAAAGAGGCAGATCCAGGATTTTTTAGATAGATCCTTTCGTTTGATTAACCATGAAATAATTAATGGATCTTGATATAATCTGGCATATTTAGGGGACCAACATCTATAAGTGTGTAAAAAGAGAGTATTGGACCTTGGAAGAGTTAGGTGCTGAAGAATAAGGCCACAGTGTTTCTGACTGAACTGAACCGAACCTTTGTGTCACAGCCTCCGTCCGATGTTTTCAAGTTTGTTCAGTTGAGCGTCTGGTTAAACCAAAGCAGAAACTAAGAAACCTTTAAGAAAAGGTTAGAAAAATCATTTTCAGCTTCGACAGCAGCGGTGATGGTATGGTGGAAACCTCCTCCTCTCACCCTCTAAACTGAGCCCTCAGGCCTCATGATGGAAGTGTTTTCATGATCGCACTAAACACCTCAGTGATACTGACGTGCTGTTATTCCTTCACTCTGCAAACTGGCCTTGTTGAAAGGGATTTGACGGTTGTTGGCCAGAGGGATCCCAGCCAAGTTGTGTTGTGCTGGCAGGATTTCCACTCTGGTAAAAACATAAAGGTTCTGAAAATGCGGTACAGTAAAAAAATCTTAAATATGATTAATGTCTATATAAAAACTCTTTGATCGTACGTTCATGGATATTCCTTTCAGGGGGAGCTGTGTTCTTGAACACGTGTTGCTCCGCTGGTAAAGGTTAGAAAACATTTTCTCTAATGATTCTCCTGCAGCTCTCGCTGCTGCTCTCTTGGTCTGTGTAAATTCACAATCAAGCTGGCCTTCTTTTAAAAAGCCCTAAATCTCTCTTTCATCACCACATGAATCAAGGGTTATTGGGCGAAGCAGAAGAGACGAGCCCTGACTCGCAGGTGTGACAGGACTCGTTGGCCTTCAGTCACGTCACCATCTGGTTCCTGACCTCTGGGATAACCACCTAAGCTCTTTTCAAACCCATCCCAGACAGGGGGGGATAAAGCGGGAGTTGCCGTTAATGCCACAAAGGATCCGAAGAGTAAAACAACAACCTACGGTCGACAGGAGAAAATCGTGGCAGCGCTCAAAACACTTCATGGCCTCGGGGATGGAGAAACAACAACTGTCAGTTTTCACATTTATGACCGAAAAACAGTTCTGGAATCGGCCTCGTTGAGGAGTCGTGACACACGTTCAACACGTAATCAATCGTGGTTGTTTTATATTCCAGTGAGAAAAGAGAATTGGAGTGAGGAGTTATTGTTTTATATGACACGTGCAATGAGTAATGTTTTGAGTCAAATAAAGACGTTGCAGGGGTTTTTATCTTGGATGTGGTCACACACTGAAATGGGCCTCATGGGAAACTACAGAGTCTTTTAAGCTTATGAATAAAAAAAAAATGCAGTTTCCTCCTCGTTGTATACGTTGAACCCTCTCAGGAACGAACAGAGAAAAGCAGAGTGATGTCTGCTGCTCATAAGGTTGCAGAAGCATCGGGCCAGACAGATGACCCCTCACCGAGAGGTTCACGGCAGCAGACTGTTTCTGAATCAGTCGTTGTGTGAAAACAGCGTCCAGCTAAACCGCCGTGTTTATCCCATCACAACAAATCATCTAACATGGGCACCAGAGCAGGTATGTGGACGTATTAATAATAACTGCTTTGTTTATGCAGCAGCAATTTATGGCTGTTATGAAAACCTCTGCTTTGCTTCGACGTCCCCAAAGCTCGGGTTTGACCGGCGAGCGGCTCGGGAAGAATCCAGGACGGGACGGCATCCCTCATGCTGACCCATGGAGGAGACTCCTCCACTGGGAGCTGTGGGTGCGTCACGCAGACCAACCAGCAGCTCCGCTCCCATGAAGGACCCGGCAATGCCACACAGGCTGAAAGAGGCTGCTCTCCTGCAGAGCAACCTGAATATATAATGATTGCGTGGCTCAGTACTTTGATAGGAGACCTCTGATTGGCTGTTGATTGCTTTAAATACTGTTAACGTTTAAGGCAGTTGCTATTGCCCTCTGACCTTGACTGAGGTAAGTAATGTCTCACTCGCTCTCTGTATTTACCCAGCATGCTAACCAATACAATTCAGGCTCATTATTCAAGTTTGAAATGAACCACTGTATAAAATGAAGCTGCTGCTGTTAAATGTTCATAATGTGCTGTTTTCTGTTGCTTTTATGACAAATGTGAAAATATTGTTGCTGGCTTCTTTAGTGTTTTCTGGTGTTTATCTTAATGAGTGATATGTGTGAACGTAATGCTAAGTAGCGTTAGGTCGCCTAGGCCAGGCAGAGCACCAGGATATTTTCACATTTCACATCTTATTCTACCAAAAGAATGTGATTTTTGTAACATTGGGAAGATTAACCTTGGTGTTTAACTTAAGTATTTAATACAAAGTAAAAAAACAACAACTGCCATCACTGCCAATCAAATTCAGATTCAAATCCAAATCGAAGCGTCTGCTTGCCCTGGTGATTGATGAGGAGAGTTTTCCCAGTCATATATTTCAAAAAATGCTTTTTTTTACTAGTGAGTTTTTTTTGGTTAATGTGGAGTTTGAATGTGTTTAAGGACAAGTTGACAGGAGCTTAAGCTAATGCTAGGAGCACATTACATGAGGTGTGTAGCTCCTTTAAGGAAAACAACAATCCCTCTCCATTGGGTCTAATGGTATTTCACAGAAAACATTTCTGGAAGGAGCATCAACTCGCATAACTCGCTCACACGGTCCCATTTTTTTACTCTCACAAATTTCAAATATATCTGTGTATCTAAGTCTTGGACGTGTATCAAATTCACCTAAATCTCATACACTATTTCATCCTGTCACCTGCAGACAAAAGCCATTTGACTTCAAGTTCCAGACAAGAACGGAAACTTCTTCTGAAAATAGTGCATCAATTGTTCCAACGGCTTCATCAACAAATAGATCTGCTCTCTGTTGTAAACCATGCAGCAACCAGATATTATGATGAGCCTCAGGGTCGAACTCCTCCGAGCCATCAAGAAGATTATGGCTCTTGAATATGGAACCTTTTCTCTGAAGGAGAATGTGGAGCAGTTGGAAAACCGGCTTAAAGACAGAGATGATGTAATAAAGAAGGAGGTGGAGAAATAGAGATGGAGAAGGAGATACAGGCTCTGAAGGAGAAGGTGGAGCAGCTTGATAACCAGCTAAAAGAAAAAGATGGTGTCATAAAGAAGGAGGTCAAGAAACGGCGCGCTCGCCTCAGGGCCTATCTGGACTGCCTGGCTGAGCTCAATGACTTTCAGGCCAAGGCTAAGATCATGGAAGCAAGTCTGCACCAGGAGCCACCTCGGCCTGATACAAGCTAAACGGCTGAACGAGGACAGAGATGGAGGCCCCCCCCCCCCGCCCCCCCATGGAGGAACACGCTCCTACCAACGAGCTGATAAGTGATATGAACTGTGGAGTTTATGTTCACACAGCTTCCCTCCACTGCTCAGGGCTGGCTTTAAGGAGGAACAGGCCGCTGCACCTACACAAACGGCTCAGTGTTTCAACAGAGCCGGCATTGTGAGATGAATCCAAGAAAACCCAGTGGTTCTCCATCCTGACTTATTTATCTTCATTTATGACCCCGAGCAGAAGGAAAGGTTTAAATCCCGTCTTTGTCATCCTTCCATCCGCGTTTCAAAAGGTCACAGGGATTTACAGCGGGCGCCTAATACCGACTTCATTGTGACGCAACAGCTACAATTCAGATCGAGTGTCTAATTTATTATTGTGTAATTTATTGATCCGGTGCTTCCAGGTTCTCATCAGTCGTGCCATGCTTTTACTCCATTGTGCATTAATCCTTGTGATGGAGCTCAGGTACGCACATCAGCTTTTACATATGTTTTTATTCCAATGGAAGGAAGGATTTGAAGTTTGGACTTAGTAGTAGTATGTTGCCTTTGATTGCGAATTATCAAATATGATCATAAACTGCGTGGAGTGCATGCATTCGTACTCCACATGTGAGGGTAGGGTGGTATAAGAAGTACTCTGGAACCTTATGGAGTACTGTAGTACTTTTAGAGTGAAGGAGCCATTGTGAGATAATGGAGATGAAAGTATTTGTATATTTTGGGAGAAAGTGTCTGGGAGAATTTTGTATTTAATGTTTTATGATTCATATTTTTCACTATAAAACTGGAAATAAGGTAAGAACAGGTAACTTTTCCTTGGTTTATGATTTAAGATTAAGAATATAGTGTATCTTCATTGCTCGAGGTGAATAAAAGTGTCCCAGTTTATTAACTGCACAAGCCTCCTGGTCAGTGTTAATTCTTGAGGGTTTTCTTCCAGTATAGTTTACTGGTTGTTTGCTGCCAGTCGGCTGTTTGGCGGTAACTGTATCTCTGCTGCAAGATGATGTCATTGATGTGTTACCACCCCGGCTCTCCCCGGTGCCCCACAATCACTCACACCAAAGGCCGAGCTGCACCGACACGTATTTTTTAAATAAGGCAGCCGGGGCAAATAAGACTCTTACATTCATCTTCATAACCTTTGTAATTCCTCTCAAATCGGCCAAGAAGCTCGATGGAGTAAACGCCAGGAACCTTCCTGAAGGTGCTCAAGTGTTTCTGACGTCTTTGGCTTCTAATGCTTCGCTTGAGGTGCCAGAGCTAATTCACTGCGAGCGATTTGGTGCCTTTTTCTTTCAGGCCGCAGGCAATAACAGAGAAGACGCAGTGAAATGGTGAGAGTGGAAAAAAATTAGTTCAAATGCATTCAGCCTCCAAACCTGATAACAATCAAACTCCTCTTTATTCCATTAGTCAAGACAAAGTCCTCGACAGAAGTTCGCACAAACCTTTGTGCACGTTTACTGAAACATGTCAGCGCAAAATGAAGGTGCTCCAGTATTATAACAAAACATTCAAGCGTCCCTGCACCACACAGCGTTGCAAATTGACAAAATCGAATTAGCCCCCCCCCCCCCCAGCGACAGCAGAGGGACTCACACGAAGCAGGACACTGAGCAGAAAGATGGCCGGTCGTTGCTTTCCAGTGCCAGAGCGGTGCGGCGACCTCCAACGCTGCAGCGTCTGACCAAACCTTCCCCATAGATTGCGCTCATGGCGGCAAAAGAGTCGGGTTTCTGCCATTTTTCCTGCGTATCGTGTTTGCTGACTGTATAAATGCAGTAATTGAAATGTAAAGCAGGCTGCCCGTGGTACAATATTTACACAATGCTCCTCGCATATGGTACGAATTGTTGGACAGCTGCTATCAATCGCTGGAGCCGAGCACGAGGAACACTTTGAAAATGAATTTTTAATGAAGGAGGGAGGGATGTACAGTCTGAGAGATTTCAGAGTTACTGTATATTTTGTCTGAGCAAATTGGTGTTTCACAGTCTGTGTGAGGATTATTGTTTTTACACGAGAGAGTTTGAATCAAATATTCTGCCACAAGAAATAAATTGAATAACTCGTTCTCGTTTTTTTTTTTAGCTCGTGCATCTCAAGAGATATACACAGATCCTCCAAAAAATATTATCTCAGGTGTCGATATGTGAAAAGATGACTAAGGAAAGAGACATTGACAAGTGCTCTAATGAATAAATGCTATCGTGCTGTGGTTGCTACCCGTGGATTTTGTGTATTGTTTATAAAAACAGCAGATATTATGTTATAGAAACGTAAATTGTAATGATCAATCCATGGTCAACATTTTGCAACTAGCACAAAACTATTAGTTTCCCCGTTAACACAACTAGACATAACACAAAAGGAATAGCCACCAGACGCTTCATCCCCCGATGAAACCATATTTATTTGTTCAGTTTTAAATCTGTGTCTTCGTTCACAGACGGGGTGAAAACATAACCTCCCTGTTGGAGGTCACAGTGGATGTGTTGCTGCAGATTAGTAGAATATAAATGATAACTCTCTGAGACGGGTCTGGCAGGTGTCTGCTGTTCGCTTTGCCCTAATCAGTCAGAGTTGCCTGTTACATTTTGGAAAGAAAAAAAGGAAAACCAGCTTTTTCGAAATCTTGAAAAAAAATGCTTTGATCAGTCACTATCAGGAAAAGGTATTTGGAGGGAGGGGGGGAATCCTCTCGCGATGCTGCAGGTTGGACACCAAGACATCAATTCTTTCATTTCATCATCCCGCAGGCTCCAGACTAGGGCTAAACGATTAATTGCGGAAAATAATTGTGATATAATAAAACGCGGCTTTTAACCGCAACGTGCACGATTACAACGTACGAAAGAGAGTAGGGCACTGGGCTGCTGTCCTCACCCACAGCCAGAATGCCGCGGGACAACAAAACTCTTCGGATCCAGTAGAGAGCAGGTATTCATCACCTACAGGGGCCTTCAAGTCTCACACAGAGCGGAAAAGCAAGCCGATCTCCGGGGCTCCAGGTCGGGTTGGGTGAGTTTCCTCTCCTTCTGATCCCACCTTTGTTCGAAGGCTAGAGAACATATATGTAAGGCATCATCCAGATGTTGGCTGAACACAGTAGAAGATGCAGAAGAAATCACAGATCTATTCACATTTTGAGACATTGGTACAAAACTAGTTACTAAACCACACAGTCACCATGGACCCACCCAAACTCAATCTGATTGACTGCGTGAATTTCCCTCCAGTGACCTTTTCCCAATTTGTGTTGGACAAGAACTGCTTGGCTAGGTCTCATGACCAAGATGAGATCACCAGGTCCACTGTGAATAGCTTATCCATACAGGTTCTTAAACTTTCCACCAGGGAAATACAAAAAAGCTTCAAGTCAATCATTTTAGATGGGAAAGAGAAATCCCCAAGGATTAATTCACCTGTACGACCGGATCAAAGTTACTTTTGTATAGATGAGGAATTCGTAGTGAAGAATATAAAAGACAACCTTCGACAGTTCTTCTGTCACATGTCATCGGATGAATATAGAAGTTACTGTGAGAGCTTATTTGAATTCAGCCGGTTAATTGCTCGAGAGATTATGAGAAAAATAAACAACTGCATAGGCATGATGCTTTCAGACACTTCTGAGGGAAGCTGTGAGATTTCAGAAACTTTAAACACAATGATCGTTCTTATTGGCAATATAACAACTTGCGAGTGCGCAGTGCAGCAAGAAGAAGGCAACACAACTCCCCTCCTACTGGACAGCCAGGAGGGGAAAACACAAATGGTCATAAGCAGAGACAGCTGTGACATAGTTTACTCTACATCACAGAAAGCAGTGATGGATATCGTGACACATCATCCACCACCACCAGTCAGGAAGAAGACCAGGACCTTCATGAGGACAGGGGTGAAGTCAGAGGAGAGAGGCAACAGTGATGATGAAAATTCTGGAGATAAATCTTCAGATGATGAAAATTCTGGAGTGAATCTTCAGATGATGGAAAAGAATCTTCAGATGACGGAAGTAGTGATGGTGGAAATTCTGATGCTAAGGAGGATTCAGATCAAATAACACAAAGACATCGTTTTTGCAAAACTACTATCAAGCCAAGGAAGGCTTCTGAAGTCCGGCATCCTTATGGGCCAAGATGGATGACAAGCAAGATTTAAGCTCACGTAGAGATGGGCTTGGTTATTACAGGACTGGTAATATATACCATAAAGAAGGCCAAAGTACCACCAAGTGTGATAGATGCGCACGGTCTTATCAACAATCTTTAGAGAAGCAAAGCAGCCGATCAAGCCCCCAAAAACGTTTGTAACAACATTAGAAAATGTTGAGAAGATCCACAAGGCTATGTTCAAAGTACGGCTAAGAAAATTGGCACTGCAAAGGAGATTCTTCAAGTCATGGAGACACAGATGGTTGACTCCGTCTTCAATGATGAATTGAGGATTCAGTCGATGTCACCGTCACATAAAAATAAAAGAACCTTTCCGCAGGTTCTTCTAGATTCTAGATTTAGGACCTGATCTCCTCAGATCCCAACTAGAGAGTGCTACCTCGCATGTGTGTTATAACAGATTGCACGTTTGGTTGGTGGGCGTTTTTCTGGTGATCTACTAACAGTACTTGTGGAAATGATAACAGGTGCAAACATGGTGGAGGCAGCAGGAAACAACTGCATCAAAATATATCACACCGGGTTCACACCGGACCGGGAAGTGACGCTGAAGCGCCACGCCAGGAAAGCCAAGCGCCTCCATCAACCCCGTTCAACCTTTGTGTTGTACTGAAGTTTACATTTTACCAATTTTACCAACCACATTATTAAATGTCCCCCTCTGCCCATCCACTACAGCCACACAAGCAGTGATAAAGATAAATGGAGAGAGGGGGGGGGGAGGGGCTACGTATTCTCCACATAGGCTTGAGTGGAGAATACGTAATTTACCCTCGACACCCGACATTTAAGAGCAAACAGCGAAGTTCTTCAACATGGATGACATTAAATGAATAATTGAAGTGGAGAAGTACAGTGAGTTGTATGATCCTCAGCACATGTTGTGTAGAGACAACACCAAAAAGGACACATGTTAGGACGCTGGTGCAGTTAATGTTGGAGCAACAAGTAAGTATATGCTTAAATTATTAAATACCATTTTTACTGTAGGCTCATAACAGCAAAAGTATGTGATATTAGTTTCTTGTCTTTAGACGTCAACCGTCTCGTCCCTGAACTTACGTACAGAGACAGTCTTGAACCAGACTAAACCTCACCCCCTCTTTGTTGGTGCTGTATTTGTTCCAGGAAAATATGTTAAGATTGAGAATTCTCAGATCTGGAAACAGCCTGAGGTCCAGTATTACTACATCTGAGTAAGCTTCTCCTGAATCACCGTATACTTGGGGGTCACCGCTAAATCGGTGGCAATCATCTGGGCACTGACCACACTGGCCGAGGGGGTCTGAGTGTTTTAGTCTGTGGCTGCGGTGTCTCTGCAGGGAATTCCATAAGTCCGTCTGTTTCTGGAGATGTTTGCCGTCCTCCTTGATGTGTTCGGGGGTGCAGCTGCGTGCAGATCTGAGTCATGCTACGATTCTTCTCTGCATTACTGTGGAAATACGCAGATGATCAGCAACACATGACTGGGAATTAATCACTTGAAACCTGTGGGGTTGAGCCACTTTCCAGCTAATCTTCAAATTGCTGTGCTCCATGTGCCGTGCCACGTATGTGTAGCTCAGTCTGGAAGCAGCAGGATTCACATTATGCAAAGTCCCTCATTAAAGGGTTTCGTGCAGATTCATCAGGGATTGCATCACCTCCTTCAGGCTGTAGGTTTAGTGTCTTCTAAAACTTTCTCCTTTCCATGACTCATCACCGCTGATGGAGCTATGATGCAAGGAACGTGCACACAGCTCATGTGGTGGTACAGCGTGGACCACTTACTGTCGCTGTAACGTCCCATTCGTCATCTGCATGTGCTCTGAGGACAGTTTACAAATGTCTTGTCTCCGTAGAAATCCATCAACCATCTTAGTTTCAGAGTGGATAGAATCAGAGATCTCTCTCTGGGTCGTGACCTCTGAAGCAGCAGTTAGGGCTTAGCAATTAAACTGCAAATCACAACCGCATCTGACATCCTGACAGAACATCAAAATATAAACTGGTGTTTTGATGTAAATCAGGATCAAGTCAGGAAATGACTCCGTAAAGAAAACAATGCTGTTATGATTTTTGTAGAAATTACGAGGTGTCATCTGCACATAAACAAACTCACTTACAAGTAAAGAACTTAAAGATAGATGTGGTTTCATATTAACGGGCACAAGCCAAAAAAGGTTAAAAGGTTTTATAATGCAGCTAAACTTATCAGTTTATTGACAGTAGTCACATTAACGACCATTTATGATTTAAATAAAAGGTTTCTGTAACATATAAAAGACCCAGACTGAAAATTGTGAGTAACAACAGTTTTAAACCAATCATTTTTTATTATGTTTTATTATGTATTACAGTAGGATTCTAACACTTTCTAATTAGTAAACCTAAATGGATAAATTGGCTGAAATTAACTTTTGCAGATAATAATCATATTCGTTGCAGATAAAGGAAAAATAAATTGCTGTAGAAATTTGTCAAAGTAGGCATGAGATATTTTATTGCTTTTGCATGATTTGTTTACCTGAGAGCGCTGACAAGTTCATTGTTTTATGTGCTAATCTGATAATAACTTGGTCATAATTCGTTAAAAATAAACAAACTATGTTTTTGCTTAAAAAGTCCAGTGGTTCCCAGCATGAATTATAACAACTTTTGTTTTTATAACTCATGCAGTGGGAAACATGAGTGTCCTCACCACATTTTATGGAAATCCATCCAGTAATTGTTGAGATACTTCAGAGTCTGGGCTGAAAGATCAGATGTTTCCACACAGAGACTCACGGCATTTGCATGACTAAAAATAACCAAAACCTTAAAAATAAGAAGTTGTCATAAACCAGAATCAACTGAGGTCTCTCTCTGATGTGTTCTCTGTGTGTGTGGTGCTCTTTTATTTTCCTCGGCCACATTTAACAAACACCCAACGGTTCACATGTGATTTCTGTTTATGCAGGAACAAAGTTCTGTAGGTGAAGCTTCTGGAAACGAATCTCACAAGTTTCTTCCTGAGTTCAAACGAGTTCGGTCGCACCCTCACTCATCTGCTACCTGAGGAGATCCAAATGTTGCTCTACGTAGGCTGGGCTCCTCGCCTCAGTCGTCAGAACAATAACTCACACCACAGCCTTGGACACACACCCATGTCCTTATTTGCTCTGGCTTTGACCAGATACTAAAGCATATTTATATTGCTCTGTTCCTCCAGTTGTCTTCGTGCCGCGAGAGTTCAGAACCTGTCGTGCTGTGCTGAATTCGTTCTCACGCATTCAAAATTCGTCAACGTGCACAGAGAAGCTATATCCTCGAATTAACGATGCTTGTCAACAGTATCAGTCGCAACTTAGGCGGAAGGTCCCGTTAATACCTCGCATCCTCTGGGCCGCTGCGGGCTTCCCAGCTGCTGTGGCCTACATCTCGTGCTTTTACAGATGTTTTGGCAAAATAAGCGGTAGCAACACGAAGGCCTGAAATTGGTCTTAACCTCATTTATCCCCTGGAAAAACATTCCCTCATGGTGGAAGTGTCCAGTGTCCTGCACCTCTTTAGTTCAGACATTTCCAAAGGGAAACTTTCACAGTCCAACTCCAGACAGCCTGACACAGAGCGGGGATTTCAGCCCACGTTTAAAGTTCCTCACTTACATTCGAGTGGAAATTAACAAAGTTCGTTGAAATGGATTTTGAACTGGTAGCTGCAATGATTCATAATGATTTTTGGACCCGTTTGGGGACAATGAAACGAGCAGGAAACCGAATTGTTAAACATTACAACCACCTAATGCTAACATCTGCTACGTATCTGCTACAGGAGGATTTTAAATTCAATATCCACTGTTCTTTTACCTCCGTTTTGGTCTCCACCTTGTCCAGAGGGAAATATCTGTATCTTTATCTCCTTAATATTCTTACTGGTTTTCCACAATGTATTGTTTCTGTTTGCAGTAGCTTGTAGATCAGTTAGCTCGACTGAATCTGAGTGATACTGAACCAAAGCAGGGAAGGTGACGGAAGTAAAACCAAAACAATGAGCTGGAAAATGATTAAATTGTTTTTCGTAGAGACAACGAACTAAGTGATAATTCGCTCATATTGCCCATCTTCAATCTATTGTCATTAACATGTTGGAAAGTACATTTCCATTCATGCTACTATGTAATTAGCTGTAAGATTAGTACACTACGAATATGAATTCTTAATGTTACACATTTGAAATAAAACATATCATCAGTGTGATACGTACGAACTGAATCCTAAAAGCTCCTCCTTGACCAGTTCCAACTACTGATCAGTTTATTACTTTAGAATAATGGGCCGTTCTATGTAATGATTACTTGATGTGTCTAATCGAAGCCACATTTTGTTGCTGGACTTCGTAGAGTTGCTGTTTTCAACATTAGGACGTGACGACAGTGTGAGAGGAGTCTCTTTCTCTGAACACACAGTTCCCACCCGGATCCAAAGCTCCTCTTGGCTTCCCACAGCCTCGTAGCAGCTCATCGTTTCGCCGTCCTGCCGTTTCGAAGCTGCTGTTTAGTTTCACTCTCGCCACGTTCCCGGTGATGTGCTTTGGCCTCGGCAGGCGGCTGTTTTCAGAGAAACAGCTCTGAAATCCCACTGTACTCTACCCGCAGAGCGCCCAACACAAGACAGACACCGTGAGACACTAACCGATGTACATGGTGGAGCCATTATCGGCTAGAGAGCCAGGTCCCCCCCCCCCCCCCCCCCAGGAGATGGAAGAGACCAAAAACAGAGATAAAAGAGAATGAATCTTGGACTTTCCGTGTTTGTGAAACGTTCTCGGAGGTTCTGCAATACGAGGTTGATGTGTGGAGTGGACGGAGAAATCCCCTATTCCATCTCCCTGGACCATAATGTTGCTTTTGTATCTTCTGGATGTGAAAGTGTTTTCTAACCATGACCTTTGCCGAGGCAGCTTTTGGCTTTTACCTTCAAAGCCGCTGGAACCAACTGAGAAACCTGAGAGCAGCCAGGAGTGTTGAAACCTTTAAAAGTGACCGTATAACCGCCTGTTTAGAATTGTTCACTTGTTTTATTGCATCTTTGTTAGGAATTTGTTTTCTGCTGTGATCCAGGGACTATTAACTTCTCTTTTTTTTAATCATAGTTTTTCTAATCTAAAGGTATTTTATTGTCTTTCTTAATTAGTTTTGCCTTATTCTCGGCTATTCAGTTAATTGTGAAGGACTCTGAACTGAGCGATACGACACGTGTTGGATTCATTGATCTATCAAATGAATTAGTCCGTCCCTTCATTAAAAGCTGATGATGTCACTGCTGTGTTGACAGATTGTTTCCTGTAATCTACCGTTTGTAGTATTGCAAATTTTCCTAAGTTGTTGATTACTTCCATAAATTGCTCTTATTTCATTGATCAATTAGCTGGTTAAGAAAGGGTGAGGTCACGCCCGCCTCATCGCCGCCCACAAGGTGGAACCGAGAACAGAGAAACTCATTTAAGAGAAATGTCCCGTTGCAAACGCTTCCATGCAATGTGGTTTTTCATGCACGTCACAACACGCCTGTGATTTACAGTTTAGGGCAAAACCTAAGTGATGCACAAGGAGGCCAAGGGAATTAACTCTGCACGGCTTCACTCCTGTGAGAACTAGAAACTGAGTCCTTCATGCAGTCCTAAAGTTAATCACACAGCCCGAGTCTTCACCATGACTGGTGCACAGAAACTGTTGCTGCAGCCTTGTGTTGTATTTTGTGGGCAGAGAGATGAGCCTTAATTGCAGACTGTGTCAATCCCGCAGAATAGCTCTGTGCACCACATTAGGGACATTGCAGTCCGTCCCTCAAGCCCATACTTCAGCAGGCTCCGCTCACTGGGGGACGTTGGAAGCAGTTTGCAAGCAGCCAAAAGTGGAAATTAATATCTCTTCACACTCAGCAGCTGTGTAAATCACTGCTGCATCTTATTAACGCTGTTTATTCAATCAACAAACACTGAGGTTTGTCCTATAATCTCCCAACCTCAATTTATGACGGGATTCAAACTGTTGACTAGTGAGGGTCAAGACACCAATTTAGTGCACGGCATGGAAATGGAATGGGAACTTTGAATATGGAACAAAACAAAGAGCAGAAATCTGCTCTATTACAATACATTTTAGCATATTACACGTTTATAAACGTCCAGGAGGCTGATTGTTAAATATATCATGTAACATAAACCTAAAACAAGGCAGAGAGAATAAAAGAATGAATTTTCATCAAGTAGCAGAAAGCAGATTGCTCCCATTTTACCAGACGTTTATTTTTTCTTTAGTTTTTCCAGTAATGGTCTCCCCGGGTGAAAACGCCCTGTGGCCAAGTGGCGTTGGTATTTCATTCAGACATCTGCCCACGATGAGTGACAAAAATAAACGTGTTGCACGCCTGTTAAAACCCACAACTGTCTGTGACCTGTCGTGACATAATGAAACAAACAGGTGTGTGTGTGTGTGTGTGTGTGTGTGTGCGTCCACCATCTTTTAAGCGTTGCCAACTGACACAACAGCGATGGGAAGAACAGCGTTTGCTCCGGTGATGTTTGGTTTCCAGATGCTGTCATTAGACATGCAGAGCAGAATAAACACATCCTCATGTTCCAAGAGAAGAATGTTAATACACTCACCTGCCGCTGTACTCTGCTTTGATGGTGCCAGCGTGAATCGACTCTGCTTGTTGGCAGGAGTTGTAACGGGATGACTTTTCATAGGCCTCGGTTGTGTGTGTGTGTGTGCGTTTGTGTGTGTGTGTGTGTGGGGGGGGGGGGTCGTCTGCAGGCTACACTGCTCATGTTACTTGTTGGTGAGATACACAGAGGAATTACTTGTATAGTTAAAGCTGCAGTTACCCACATATTCACTCACTTTCTTTTATCAAGCTTGATTCAGTTTTCATCAGTGTTCACACAAACACACTCACTCAGTTGTGAGCTTCATATCGACAGGACAGATTAAATATAAGTGGCCTAACTGAAAGTCCTTGATTGTTTCAGTGGCATTGGTTTTTAATTTGCCCCTTTAATTGTTTTGTTCACAGTCAGTAGTAGTCTTTACAATATCAGGCCGATTAAAGACTATTTGGACGACGGTTGTCTGTTGGGTTTGGAAATGATCAATGTGCATCGGGTGAAACGACATCTTTTTCTGTCTCGTGAAGTTTTCTGTAATGGAGACAACCATCTCCACATGTGGGAGGTGTGACGCCCGGCGGCCCAGACGCACCTCAAATGAAGTAAACAACTTCATCAATTTGACGACACTTGCGCTTGGGAGGTTATTAATGTCTGTTACTCGTCAGTGGTGATGGAACCTCACAAAGCATTAACCTACAGACGGGTTCATCACTTTTCTGGGTTCACTGGAAACATTTCTGTGTTTCTAGCTATTTGCGTGTTTCTGAATTTTCATGTTTTGTGACTTTCTGCAGCGCGTGTCTTCAAATTGATGAAAATGTAATTATTAGAATATTAATTTGCAATGCGTTGATCTCTCTCTTCCGAGACCGGTTTCATCACCTCTGTAGCGTTGACCAATCGGAGCACAGCTGGCTGCGCTTTGCCAAATGTAAACATGGCAAAGTGAAAGAGGAAAGATGTTTCAAACCATATTTTTTAAATACATATTAATAAACTTGCCTTTACTTAATTACAAACTTTCTCCAAATCAAATGTTATCTTGATTTTTATAACTGATACTGGAGCAGTTTTCAAACTCAAAACAGGTCTGATTCAGATCATTGGAAAACACTATAAACATGATATATATTAGATTGTGACCTCTGCACCTGAATGATGAGCAGTTGGTGTTATTCCCACTGAAGAGGACCATTTAACCGCTCTGCCACTGATCCAGCCCAAAGAATACAAATAGTCAAATAGCGCGGATGCTCAACGCTTTGGATCATTGGGGGATGTTTATTTATCAATAAAAAACTGAACATTCTTATTGTTAAAGAATGAACGATGTTGAACAGAAACTTAACTCTGACCCACTTTCTTCACATATTCAGACAATCAGGAATATTTTAAAAAGTGGTTTTCCAACAGTAAGTGCATTTGCAAACTGCATGTGGGGCAACGAGCTGAGGCTCCTTTTGCAATCACAGTAATAAATGCAAGTACCACTTTTTTACAGTTACAGTAAACAGAACAGCAGAAATCTAATTTGAGCAGGATGATTAGAGAGAGGAGCTTTCTGAGGCTGGAGATCCGTCTGTCAGTGTGCACCAGAATATTTGCATGTAATACACATCACACATTCCTTCCCCCAAAACCACCGTGACACATCGCGCTGCCGAGCTCGACCTGCTTCAGGGAACCATATTTTTTCCCATGTCCCGATCTGAGGCTGGAGTCAGAGCGAGCACACGTGGCATCGGGAGAGTCGCAGCGATTCGCGTGCATGGCATCAAACGCAAGCCCCCCCCCCCTCCCTTGGCATTCACAACAAAACAGCGGTGCGATCAATTAGCCATCATATCGCAGGCATCAGATCCAGCCTGTCAGACAAAACTAGTCGAGTCTGAAATCTTCCGTGTTATGTCGTTTGGTGGTTTTTTTTCTTGTTTTTTTCTGCTGACCCTAAACTTGGAGGAGAAAGAAGGAAAACCAGTTAGCGAGCATCCGTTTGTAATCAGGGCTCCTGCTGGATCTCACTGGGACGAGAGAAGAAAGAGAGCGGTGGGAATGAAATAGTTATTAAAAGACTTGTGTTCGCCTCGCAGCTGCTTTTGATGATATAATAAACAGTTAATGCAGAATTAGATCAGATAACCCTGAGGGGAACGCTAATGATCTTATTTTTTTGCAATAACTATAATCTTCACATCTGGTCCTTGGTTACTGCCGTCATTAATTTTGGTGATATTTCAAGCTCCTGGGCTCCGTATGTTTGTGTGGAGTTATTCATGCAGTTTGCGTAAATAAATATTCTCTACCTCTTTAATAATAAATATTTTCTTGTCACTGTCATTATTGGACTTAAACTCCTGTTGATCCCGTCGACAATTACTTCAATGAGATCATTTGTTACAGGTAAATAGTCCATAACAAGCATTAGCTAATATCGCCGGGTACGATTAGTGATTTGAATGAACTTCTGAATGAGGTGAACACGTTTCCCCGAACTCGACACACACGAATCAAATGTAGTCGGTGTTTTCACTTCTTTCTCAGGATGGATGGGAATAATTCAGATTCTATGAGCAGTGATAGAGAAACAGGGTGGAATACTATATTGTATATTAAGCTGTGTATCCAATACTTTTCTACACATGCACCATTAGCAACAAACATAACAGAAACTGCAGTTTTCTGATATTTTTCACACCAATATTAACTTTAGGGGTGGTTAAATTTGGTTTGTATATTTGATATACCTCTTTTTACTACTTTATTAGCCAATTGTTGCTAATACCTGCTAACTAGTGTCAAACTGTAATAACACTGTGTCAATAACTAAAGTATTTTTCAATGACTAAACTCAAAGACTTGAACATACATCCATGTGGTCAGAAGTACCTAAAATTAAAGAAACTACATTTGAGAAAGACATTTTTGGACGTATACTTGTCCAATCTGCCAACATGGAGGAGGCGGGATCTATGATTCTATGCTGCAGCCGGCCACAAGGGGGTCTTTTAATCCATCTTCATAAACAGGGTGTGGGCTCAAACAGTTGGTTTGGTAAAGTCAACAGGACTGAGGGGATGTAAACAAACTGTTCAGTCTGGTTCTTCTGTTCCAAGAAGATATACAACAATACACTGAATGGACTCTCAAACAATTTCCTGTGATTATCACTCTCTGGCTCCTGGTTCCATCCACCAACCCCCCCACCCACATACTGTGGGTCGGGTAAAACAAACCACTCAGGCTTTTATTTGCTCATATGATTTGAACCACATCTGATTAAAATTATAAAAATTCATTCGAACAAACGTTTCCTTTCCACCCGTCATGTGCCAGAGATCTGGTCTCTCGGCACAAGAGGCTTAAGAGCAACTCGGCGAAGAGGATCTCAGGATATGTGTTATTTATTTATTTGTGTGTATCGCTGGGGGTGGGCCGCGCGGTGGCTTCGACTATCTCTGATTGTTTTTGCGTAGAGTCGTATCAGTCGATCCAAACCACATTAGCTGACAGGATCCTCTGCTTTGGGCCGATTTAGGCGTCATGTACAAAGCCTGCAGGGGGATGAGCCTCTTTACTTTTAACTTATCTCTGCTTCCTATAACTCTTCTGTCTGCAGATAAAACTCTGGTGATGGATTGTCTCACTGCTGCCGAGTCGTCCAGAGAACATAAATAAATGCTGCAGTGCTCGGGCTGCACTGTGGAACCCCACAACCCCACAACTCTTGGCACTCAGGCAGATAGAGGGAATAAATTAATTCTTGAGCTCCTGAACACGAGCCAACGCATCGACTGAGAGGATTTCACTGAAACAGCCACAGCTCCCTGATGATACTTCAATTATCAACCAGACTTCATCTGGTTTTTACATTTCTGTCGGGAACATATTGCAGTTTGAATTGAAACGGAGCAGGAAGACGTAGTTTGTGCATGTTTTTGTTTTAGCTGTGAGTCTGCAGGGTTTCTTATCTGCTCCACTGCTCACAAAGACTTCTCTGTTTTCTTGTGTACACTATCAAAACCAACAATGTGCAGAGGACAAATCTGCTGGAGGGACCAAACTTCACCTGATTACTCTTTCTACTCAACTGGAACCGAACACCACTCTCTGTCCAAATCAATTGACCGGCCAAGACATGAGGTTTAACATACGGGTTTGAGCTGTGTCTCAATCCAGAGGCTGCAATGTGTCACAGCGACGTAACAAGGTTGTCCCATATCTAAGGCTCTGAACCACGGCAGGGAACAGGTCTTCATAACACACGTTACCACACACGTGAGATACGTGATCAGGGTGCAGATCTGTAAAAACAACTTAAGACACATTATGCATGTAACAAACACGTAAAATACACAAAGTGAGCAGTGTTAAAGTAATCAAGTTTATTTTGAAAAATCAAGTTTATCAGAAAAGTTCACAAATCTTTTATTTCCTTTAAGTGTTATTTTTGAGACTGTGCAGCAGAGTGTTGATGTTGACACAAAGAGAGCGAGACAGCTTTAGTTTGTGCAAATTCTATAAAGTCGTAAATAAGAAAAATAATATTAAAACAAGAACACTACAGTTAATAATGGAGATTCTTTTAAATCTAAACTCTGAGCTGCTAAAATTTCAGGAGACAACTGACCTGCAAGAAATGTAATCCCACATGTCTCCTGTCTTTTCTCAAGTGTAAAGATAAGTGCAAAGTTTCAAAACCTCTCCTAACTTAGCTGGGACACTTTCATTTCATTTCAGGCGAGGCAGAGACGACCTCCACTTTAACTTGTTGTAGAAAAACCAAAATTTAAAACTTAAATCTTGTAAAGAGCTAAAATCAAACTCACCACAGACGCAGTTTGTCATGAAGAAACAACTTCATTTCTTCCCAGGCACCTTTCAAAGCAGCAGGGGGTCGATGTTTTACACTGAAAAGACCGATTTGGGGTGTCGCGTCCCTTAAACATGGTTTTTCATTACGCAGCGCTGTATTGTCGCTTGTGAAGAACAACACAAAAACACTATAATTTGTTGGCTGTACAGGCGTTTATGAAATGCTAAGTACAGAGAGCCGGGCTCGGTCTGGTTGCTGTTAAGATTCTGCTCCGCCGCTACGGGGGAATTATGTCGGATCTGCGAGCGCTGGACGTCAGATTCAACCGGTGTCGGGTTTACATGGCGGAGGATAAAATCCTGTCAAGTGTTGACTTTGAAACACTGACCCGCTGCTCCAACCCGTCCGCACGCCATCATTCTCTTGATGCTGAGGCGAAGCCCGTGCGTCTGGGCCGCCGCACAGCTGGAAGTGTTAGAGTACCGCTGGCGAGACAGGTGTTTGTGTGTGTGTATGTCTGTGTGCATGTGTGTATTTACACCTGAGGCACAGTGATGGATGTGAAATAGCTGCAGCAGGTGGAGGAAGCCGCTCAGCCAGATGCACAATCAGTGTTAAACGTCTTAAATCAGAGGTGAGCAGCTGCTTTAGAACATTACAGCATTGTGCCTCTACTGGAAACTCACACTCACACTCATCTCTCTAAGATTCAGAGTCAAAACGTGTCACCACTGGTCGAGCCAGGCCTCAGCTGTCAATCATGACGTTTCATTATAGCTTCAACTAACGAGGCAGTGGGAGATTTGCATTGTGAATTATCTTGATTGTTTTCAAACTAGTTCATTAAACACGATGCCTGTTCAGTGGGTCATTCGCCATCAAGCGGCTCGGTAGTTCGATCCCCGGCTCCTCCAGTCTGTACGCCGTGGTGCTCTTGGGCAAGACACTGAACCCCCAAATGGATGAGTGAACATGTGAATGGGTGAATGTGACTTTTAGTTTCCAGACTCCTATGACAGGATGTTTTAGTTTTGGACGTCCTTAAAGTCCTTACAAAGTGTAGGATTCATACTTGGAAAAAATATTTATATAAAGAACAAAAAGTTATGCTTTTTGAATAAGGTTTATTGTCTTTAACTTTTCTTTTACAATTAAAAATATCGTTAAATCAAGTTTTAACTTTGAAGACAGAGAGAGGATGAAAATAATAACTTTCTGAACCACCCAAATCGTATAATGTCATGTTTTTAAACTTGGAGATGAAAATATCTTTGTTTTAAATTGAATATACAATAAAAGACATCAGGTCGTTAATGTTTAATTTGACCAACAAGACACTTTTACGTCCTCATTTCGTCTCAGTCGTCATCTGAACCATTTGTCTTTAGGTGACGATTTCCAACTTCGATGCTCCGGCCCGGAAACTTGACTCCAGAGGTCGACTCTGTCAAAACGGAGGCTGTGATTAATGGGCCGAGCCGTCAACAGGCCCTTCTCCCGGCCCATGTGGCACTCGCCTCAAATACTCGGCTTGATCTACGGGGTCGGACCCGCTCCCAGGGTTCAAAGGTCAACTACAGCATGAAATATGGGCAGAGCTCGTGAGAAGCCGAGCGCCCGCTTCTCAGTTTACCTCAAGTAAACACAGCGAGGGAGGGCTGTCCATGTGCGTCCATAAATTAGTGCGTGTTTGATGTCACAATAATGACACGGCAGTAAAAGATATTTACTTCCCGGGGTGATGACGCTGACTCCGCTGGCAGACTGACAGACGTCTTATTTGTGGGATAACTCGGGCATGGTATTCACTTGAGCTTTGAATTAAGTGGTTATTTAAGCAAACAAATGGAATCGCGGGCGGGGGGGGGACACGGAGAAGGACGTGATCGTACTGGAGAGGGAAACCAGGCCAAGGCCTTTCTGTGTGTCTGAGCTCTGCTGATCAAATCAGAGCCGCAGACAAAGGGAAGGAACATCTTTTAAAGCGTGTTTTATTGGAAGCCATAAAAAGCGGTCAGGATGAATTGTGCCTCTTGGGAATCGGCTTGGAGATTTGGATTATAAATCCCAGCCCTCCCCTCGACGTAAACAAACATGTGTGACTATTGAGAAACTGTCAGATGTGCTACAACTCTAATTTTACAATAGGATGTGTTTTTCCTCTGCTTTGAAGCGTCTGTGGTGAGCGAGCTGAGTTTTATAGCAGCACTCTGCTTCTCCTCTCTGCCCTGTGTAGATTGATTGTGGTTTCTTTAAACTGTGCTGCCTGCTCTGTGTTCCTGCCATCCTTCAGGAGAGTGACCTCAGATTCCTGGAGTGTTGTTCAAACAGGGAGCTGCACCGGAGCGACTCCCCGGCTCTGGGCTCTCGCTCGGGCCCGGCCGGGCAGCAGCAGGCAGGAGGCAGTGCCATGATGAAAGCCAGACTGGGACGTCCCACCTTATCTCTGCTGGGTGTTTCCACCCCACACATCACTCCAGTGTGTAGAAGATACGAGCGAAACCTGTTCCTGGAACATTTTTCCTCCTCCTCTGTTTCCTTCCTCTAACAGGATTCCTCCACCTCCTTTGTTTTTCCCCAGGATGTGACATCAGCAGAAACAGGCGACAGGTGACCGACCTGCTGTGTGTCACACCCTGCTCGTATTTTTCCCACTTTGGTGATTCCATCGAGAAATGAAGTGCAACTTTTATGGCTTCACCTTCTTTTCTGCAAAAGCCAGTTTGGTGCTTAAAGCTCATTTTCCATTCAACAGAGGGCAGAGACATGAGTGTGTGCTGCTGCCATCTAGTGTCAGCCTGGTGCAAAACCTGGCAGAGACTCCAACTCACACTCACATAACCTCCACTGGCGTTGTGTGTGTGTCTGTGTGTGTGTAACGAAGCACTTTCACTCCTTCTGAGGTCAAAACGAACACATCCAGATGAATATCACATCATTTGATCCCACAGCATCAACACATTCTCAGTTTTAGTGAAGCTGGTGTATTTCATTTGATTTCATATAAACATTTCCTCTATGGTGGGTGAGTTTCTCCTAAATACACGTCAGGATTTGTTATTTGTCTGAACTTTAGTGTAATGAATTTGTATACCGACAGTTGTTACACGTTGTGTAGCTGTAGCTCCATCACCACAGGCGAGTAGCAGACTTTAATAACGTCCCTACAGCCGGGTGCATCACTGTTTCGGGTCCAGTGGAAACATTATGATGTCGTTTTGTGTAAACCTGAACAGTACAACAACACATTAAAGACACAAAATAGCCACCATTAGCTCTTTGAGTCCAGGTAGACGCAGATGTGTGCAAATGGGAATCGCAGCCACAGACTATAAATAACCCAAAAACGAACGCGGCATGGGCTCGAATGAGTGTGTTCACATGTGTGTGTGAGAGAGAGAGGGATTTCCATGTGTGGTTCTGACTTCTTGTCACTTCTTCATCCAGGAGACAAAATAAGGTCTCGGCTCCTTGAAAAAACACAATTCTCAATATCTCCACTTTCTGAATCAGCTTCTCCCGAATGATTCAATCCAGGCTCCCACCTCGTCTAATTTCCCACCTGGAGTGCAGATAAATGACGCGTGTCCTGGTGTAGAAACAGCGAGTGTTTGTATCACATAGGAGCAGCAGACCAGTAAAATATTTTAAAAGAACTTTTAAATCACTTAAGCTGAGCATAAATCATGATCCTGCCCCTTCAGCCTGTGGCACATTGGCAGCGATTAGGATAATACGTCTGCGAGAGAAGCAGCGCCCGTCCAAGATGAAACCCAACCTCTGCTGAGTGTGGAAAAGACTCCTCTCCGCCTCCAGCTTCAGAGGGAGCAACCGTGGAAACCTGAAAAATACATTCACCCGGTGCTGAGTCGTTGAGCCGCTGTGTGTCTGAGGAGAAAGGAGGGTGGGGGGGGAGTGGAGGAGTCACATTAAAAAACACAGTTGCTGCCGTTTCACTCCCCTTGTTTTCCACTTGTAGTTTTTTATTTGTACAGGACAGGCTGACCGCGAAGGTCGGCGACAGAGGTTTTGGCGACAGAGCGGCAGAGCAGCGGGCGAGCGAGGGCCCTGATGAGGCCTCGGCTCCTCAGCGCCGGCTGAAGGGCCCCGGAGCCGCCGCCGTGACTGAAGGAGTCAGGGCTCGCAGAACAAGAGCGTGCAGTCTGGAGCGAGGACCGGGCCCGTCAGGGAACGTGCAGCCGAGGGGACGTGAGGAGCCCGAGATCCTGACTCTGCATTTATTTGAGATCCACTGTTAATCAGGACCATTCAATGTGAAGCTGCCTGGAGGAGAAGACAGTGTTCTTTTCTTATAACGATCAGTTTAAAACTGTATTAAAACCTGGCAGATTTAATGGAGCTGTAGAAGTTGGAGTTGTTTCTTTAATGGCTCTTTAAATTTCCCTCTAATTTAAGATAGGAATCCATCAGAGAAGCACGACACCGACCCGTTTGGGCTCCTCTCAGACTTTTTATAGAGCAGTGGTCCCAGAAACATTCATATCCCGCCTGTCCCAGTTCACGGAGCCCTGAACCCTACCACTTCTATTCTTCCTGTCTGTATTCTTGTCCAAGATATACAACGAGGCCGCAGAGACTCCCGTATGTTCCTTGGCACCGCTCCTCCTCCCAGCCCGACGTCAGGCCCACAAATTTATATGATGCACCAACAGCGACGTTGGAGACGAGGATAAGCATGAAAGGCAGCGCTCGGGTCCCGTGGGGTCGTGGCGCCGAGGTACCTGAGCGAGCAGAGAATTTACTGCCCGGGGTCAAAGGTCAGGGTCGCTCAGGGGTGATACGTGGAGGGAGAGAAGCGGCCGCTGCGGGAATGGTCGAGGCCTCACGTGTGCGGGGGGGGGGGGGGGGGGGTCGGTCGGTTTGAGACAGAGAAATTGAGGCTCATAATTTCCAGGACGGAACGATGGAAATAATGGAGTAAATATTAGGATATTTTACAGAGTGTGAACCAGCGCCAGTGTATATTGTTGTTAAGCTCAGGTAATTACTACCTCCCGGCCTCCTGCTGGTCCCACTGACTGGTACCTGCACATTCATCACTAACCAGCAGCAGCTGGACGCGGCCTCGGCCCGGGCCAGCAGCTCAGAGACGAGCAGATGTGAGTGACTGATAAACGACGGATCCCTCCGGACGGGATGGAACCTAATGACATGAACAGATACAGAGAACCACGGTAATCAGAGATACAAGGACAAGACTTTACCCACATCTCTGTTTGTTTTTAATTTGCCATAAGTTGTATAATATTTCAACCTTTTCCCATAAAATTAACACTCACAAAGAGCTAATCTGCCGTATTCCCAAACATTTAAAGAAACATAATGCCACCTGATTACATTTATATAAACACAACATAGAAACTTCCATAATAAACATCTCCAAGCTGTTCCCTTCCAACTGAAAATATTTAGACTGAACAAATCTACAGAACATCCACTGTCAACATATTCGATTCACTCCTGGCAACGAGAGCATGATTAATATTTTACTGTTACGTTTAAACAACTCAAAACTTTTGATGAACGTTAGAGGAACAGAATGGATTTAATTAAATATAGAGAATCAACACCAACATGAAGAACGTGACTGAAACACCCCGACTTTATATTTACCCAAAACTGCAGTATTCCCTGAACCTTCATAGTTTTAATAACTTTAACATTATAATACAAAAAAATGTTTTTAGTGTTGTTATAAGGTCAAACTGACCACATCCACAAAGGTAGAGGAAAGTCACGTCATCTGGATTTGATCAATGTCGTAATCTTTCCTCCAGAACATGTCTGGTGAAGCTGATCACCTCCACCCAGCACGTTGTGTTTCCATTTCAATTTGTTTGTCTGTCTGTCAACAGGATTTCTCAAAATCTGTTGAACTGATTTCCATGAGATCTTGTGGAGGGGCGTGGCCTGACCCATGACAGACTTTGTTAATCAGGAAAAACAGGTGGATCCAGAATTCTAACTTTTTACTTTCTCTAACGTGGCACAATAGAGCGTCGGCGAAGGTTTGTACGTAGACAGATGGAGCATTTTGTCCCTGATCACGTCTCCTTGAGCTAATGGATACGGACAAAACAGACAAAAATGAAGCAATACCACCAGCAACCATGAGGGGGCAGTGTAGCTGCGAGACGATCACGGGACACGAGCTAGAAATTCACAAACTCAATTTACAACATGGCCGATTTTGCGTTTCTCTTAAAAGGTTCATTATCTCAACCTCCTCCATCGTCGCCATGTTGTTGTCGTCAGAAACTCCCGACTTTGCGCTGCCCTCTAGTGGATGTATTGCTTACCACATATATCAACGTAAACATTGTTTAAAACAAACTTTTTCGAACATAGAGCAGCTTAAAATAAAAGTACGAGCTGATTTATCATTTTTACAGGTTGTTTCACTTGGTGCACACGCATGCATATTAAATATCAAACTTGCAAACAACTTTCCGTTTAGTACTTTATAGTGTACACGTACACACTTACCTAAGTTGTGTTGACAAACGTGTTCTGTTGCACGTACACAGATATCTTACCTACAAATTTGTCTTTACAGTGATACACAGAAGTCAGAGTTTCTGTTGTATTTAAAGCAAGTTTTAAAGTGAAAAAGTTTAAAAAGTATAAACACACACTTCACTGGTTCCTTGTTTACATCTTCCTTGATTTCCGTCAGTATTTATGTTTGTTGACCTCGTTCCTCCTCCGCTCAAACACTCTTTCCACCGTTCTGATGTTCCGCCACTTCGCTGATGATATCAAATCAAACTGGATTTTCCCTTTGGTCAAGACCCATAAACTTCAATCATCCAATAAGTGAAAGCCGCTCCTCTGACCTCATGGAGCAGTAATGTAATAAGAACACGATCAACATGAAACACCCTTTACACATGAAGCGCTGCAGCACCTGCTCCAGACCAGTCGCCTGCAAATTCATGGCTCAGAGTTCAAAAGAGTTCTAATCAGGTGCGATGGTTTATTATCTGAAATGATACTTGGACGACGAGGCCGCTCATCACATTTGTTGAAGATTAATTTTTAGTGAGAGTCAAACCCTTAAAAAAAAAAGGCCAACGCGGTGACGCTGTGCAGATTCCACATGTGGCTCCCAGAAGCCTTCACTTCACGTAGGTGTTACCACATTACATGGCAGCGCCGCGGGCCAGCGGGAACCCGGGCCAAAGACAACAGTCGCGGTTTGATGTAGTCAGAGGTGAAGCTTTCTCAAAGCCGACGGCTCGTTCACTAACTCCACCGGCTGCCGACTGTACCAGAGAGCTGCACCGAGGAAAGGACATCAGTGACAGGAAAGTGACCAAATGAATAAATTACTGAAACGTGACCGATGACGTGAATCTGAACCAGGTTTTGGTTGAAAGTGGGTTCAAGTTTCTTTAGTTCACATTGCTCCTTGTTTCCTGTGATGATTCCTGTCGAGGCATTAGATCATCAGGTTGTTTTCCATCACAGATCAGACAGAAGGAGATGACACGTGTCTGGATATGTGCATTTCTCAGCTGTATTGATATCTGATATTTATTCACACAGTTCTCTCGATGCTGTGTTGTACAAACAGTCTGTGAAAACAACTTCTGCTCATTTTGGTTGAGGCTCTTCACTTTGATTGTCGGCACATGAAATTGCTTTTATATTCAGAGAAGCAGTAACAGGGATTTAGGGAATGTGTGATGTGATGCAACAGGGACAGTGTTGGTCTCTGAAATAATATGTTGGTTGAATAAAGGGTTGAAAAAGTTTCTCCTGTGAAAAGTGCTTATCACATATTCTGTATCTTCAGGAAAAGGTTTTTGTGTAAAACTCCACCTGCTCCAAATGAGTGATCATCAGAAACGATGAGTGTGAAGCTCCTGCAGACGAGGAATGAAAAGAAGGATTTGGCCGAAACGTGGCAGACCGATTGTTTGATTATCTTTTGTGCCGATGTTTGATTTTGAGGATTTCAACTCATATGTTTTATAGTTTGTTTTTGGCCAAAATGACAGCTTTTTTATTTACATGCTGATGAGGGAGTGAAGTCTTCCCGAGCTTCAGATCTTCAGAGAATCAAACTCGCAACCAGAACACAACCAAACAAACTTTCATCCATTAAAAAAACACAACCTCTCCTTGTTGACGGAGGTTTGTTTGATTCCAGACTCCTTCCAGCTTCCTCTGTGTATGTATCTGGTGGAGGGCCGCTGATCTGTTTCCTGCTTCACTTTTCAAACCGACTTCACACACGTTTACACCTGAACGCTGCCCAGTGAAACCACAGGCTGCAGACATCCAGCAGGCTCACGTGAACCCGCTGGAAAAAAAATGAAAATGCTCTTGTCCAGAAGTTTGAACTCATCAGCCTCTTTTCAGGAATCAATCTGGTGTTGACCGCAACCCGCCGCCTCCGCCGCCGCTCTCTGTACAACACAGAGTCGATGGTCCTTTAATCACACACCGGCTCCTGCATGTTGACGTCTCTCGCTCCAGGCCTCTGTGCCAACTTATTGTCTGAGCAGGTAGAAACAACAGGCCTGCAGTGAATGGCAGGAAGCGACCGCCGGGCCCGGCCTCGCAGCAAACAGCTCTTCAACAGCGGAAGCCGTATTAAACACATCAAGTCGTACAGGTCCAGCCCAGCTCAGTATTTGTTGAGTCACTTTGGCCGAATGCTGCCGTTCATCACGAAGCCAAGAGAGACGCAGCCTTCCAGGAACTCGTGAGGAGTTAACGTGAAGCTCTGCTGCTGTGGACAGACACACACACGTGTAAAGAGTGATTATTCAGTGATAATTGTTGAAGTGTGTGTGTGGATGGTTTTGGCTGCGATGAGCCGGTGGAAGGTTTTCTCTCCCGTTACCGGTTCCAATACCACAACTCAGGGTTTTGTCCAGAACTAAGTATTTACCTCTTTCCAGTGGAGTCTCTCTTTTTTCCCACTTTAAAACCTGTACAAAGAACTAATGTGAAATGTTCTTAAGTTCACATGAGGACAGATATCAGTCAGATTGAGTTCTTCCATCCATCCACCCGTCTATCTATCCATCCATCCATCCATTAATCCATTCCCTTAATCCATCCAGTATATATTTATAGACATTGATAGATCACTAGGTCACCAACCCGATGATTGTGCATTTTCCCTGAATCATGACTCGGACGTGTTATAAAGTCAGAAACTTGCTGATTCCTCTGAATGAACCTCCAGGACGACGCTCGGAGGTTTCCTGTGGTCGGAGGTCAAAGTGAAACTTGAGTGTGGGGGGGGGGGTGGGGGGGTTACGTGAAGTTCTGGGAATGTTAAACACTTCCTGACTACCGAGCGTGTTCGTACACAGTAACACAACAAATGCATATTTCTTCCTGTGCTTCAGAGCACGAGGCGGGGGGGGGGGGGGGGAGCGGGACACTGGGAGCTTTCCAGTGAAACCCAGACTGATGAAGTTGTTTCAGAGTCGCTGATGGCAGAGAAACGCTGGAGCTCATCTCTGCTGTTACATGGACATTTGGCCCGTTTGAGGACGGATGGATTATTAACTTTGTAATTTGACGGCCAATTTGGCCCCAAATAAACACGTCTGCTGACACCAGAGCTATGAACTGGGACAATATCACATGTCCCACGTCCAAACATGTGACAGGGCCTGAGACGCAGCTTCATGAAGAAGATGGTCCAGTGAACAGGAGGCAGATTGTGAGTGACAAATTCAAAACATACAATCATTAAAACATGTGTTTGACAGAATCATCTGGTTATTATGTGTTGTTAAATATAGTAATGTAATATTACAATACTAGTATTATATACATACATTTTAAAGAATATAGATAAGTACTATAATTGAGTTATTTTCACTGTTTTAGGTTTTTCATTTTTTTTGCATTAATTAACATTAACACATGATTTAAGACCTGAAACTTGTTAAATGAAATGAAATGTTTGATTTGATAAGTTTAGTGACATATGGAACAACTTGTAGAGCCAGTTGTTGAACTAGACTGGGAGCTTACTGGTTCTCTACCACTCAGCCTGACTCACACTACTCATTGAGCTTCTGTCTATCTCTGTACTTTGTTCCTGAACTTTATGATATTCAAGTTTCTTAAAAATTAAGCTGCTATTTAATGATCTAACAAACAGTCCATCAGTGAACCAGTTAAATATAATCCATTCTTCTCCAGGCGACCACTTCCTGTTGTCACACAGACACACAGTTCCTCTCTGGTTTCTCACTGGACTCCAGCAGGAGGAAGCTGTGAACGCGAAACTGACGAGAGAGCAAAGCGGCATCATGAGCTTGATCCTCGGCCATCTTGTTAATTGTCCTGTCATCACATCCGAGAGGTGATGACTACACACACGTTGTGAATGTGAGCGGGACCTTCAGCACTTCAGGAGCCCGGCCCCGGCTCCCGGAAGACTTCCACGTTCGTGTTTTGGCTACGGCTGCCTGATTGAAATTGTGCGATCGCTCCAGCTTCACATTGTTTATGTGCTTGTGCTACTATGTGTGCGCTCGTGTTTAGGCTGAGCTGAAAGATTTCTTTATTTTCCTTCAGGCCTTTTGCCGCGGTCGCCCCGAATACCTTCATGGCTCTTTAAATGTGATGTGTGTGAAAGCTGAAGGGAAGTGTGCAGCCGGAGCCGAGCTTCTACACGTCGGCATTTTTCATTTGGGCGTGGGTGTCTCGGAGCAGAGTGGAGAGGAAACTCGACTTAAATCCAATCTAATCTAAATTTTCATATAAGAAATCCATATCCCCGCTCGCACACATTCACGCCACTGAGAGGCACCAGGTGCTGTAGCTTTTTAACAGGCGTGAAATGAGTCCTTTGCTGAAGAGCTTTGAAAAGACCAACTGGGGGGGGGGGGAGTCATGCAATAGTTTGACGGCAAAGGAAATATACCACATGTTTTTATTCTTGGATTTCATCCTGATCGCTACCACAAGCGCTAATTAAATGGTTATCTCAGTGCCCCGTTTCATTTTAATTCCATAATTTCCATTTGATCTGTAACACATGGCCGAGGTATTTTTTTGTTCTTTTTCCACTGGTGAGAGAGAGAGAGTGTGTGTGTGTGTGTGTGTGGGGGGGGGGGGGGGGGGGGGGGGGCAGCGTCTGTGGAGCTCAGTGCAGGAGTCCATATTTACACCTTCTAATTGACAGAGTGTATTTTCTTTGGGGGAGTGTATCTGTCGGGGGCGTCACCAAAATTCACCATCAGGCTGTTAACAGGTACGACATTTATGAGGCTGGAATAAATAGAGTGTAATGTACATGAAGGGGGGGGGGGGGGTAGCTGAGTTAATGACACCGAGCTGCTGCTGCTGCTCATATCCAGCCTCTGCTAAACCCCCCCCGCAGGTTTCCTGCAAGAGAGAAACAAAAGCTGAACCAAAGTGACAAATTGCCTTTTTATTGGTCCCGGCTCGGTGTATCCAGTGTTGTGTAACTCTCCTGTGGTGGAGTCCACATGTGCGCCGGTCAGAAACGCATCCCTCACCGTCCGTCTCACTTCATAAATCCTTCAGGTCTGTGGTGTAGGTTTGCAAATACAATAATATGAAGAGAGAGGACGGTGCCAAGTGGTTTACAGCTGTCTGTCGTCGGTGTGTTCCTGAACCAGATGGTGACAGGTGACAGGCAAATATTCAAAGAACTTCTCCTTTCGGTTCAAATCTGGAAGACATGAGATATTTGATTTATAATAATAATAATAGTCTGTGTTGTTTGGAGCATTAAGAGCTCAGTATTAGAAATATGAAGCTCGGATAGACATTTACATGTGGAAATGTAAAATATAAATGAAACACTAATCTGATAAATTGTTAAAATTCATCCTGATATTCTTTCAACCTCATTATTTTATCTGAAGGATAAAAAGTTGTATTTACAAAAACTCTTTTCAAAAACTTCTTCATCTATTCTGGATTAATAGACTAAAGTTCTGCACTTTTTTTTATGGAAAACCAGGAAATGAGATGAATGATAATAGTTTGTGTTGTAGGGTTAGTGTATTTAAATTCAACATCAGAAATTCACCCTCTATGTTAATGCAAATATGCTACCAGATGTAGCTTGTTAGCTCAAACAACGACAAAGTTAAAGTACTGTAGGAGCTGCTGGTGTATTTATTAACTATCACATAATATAATAAATAACTTAAATAATTGCATATTCTTAGTCCTCAACTGTTCAACTCAGTCTCTCTTGTCTCTGTCTTGATTTTATTCCCCCTGACACACGGCATACTTCAGGATATTGGATCGGTGGTACCGGGTTGATGAAGGGAGAAGAGCCTGACGTGTGAATCCTGCTGGTTTCAGAACACAGGAGATGAACCAAAGACCACACACACTGTTTTTCCAGTGGCTAAACTAAACCGTCTCATTAACACGACATCGAATATCCCACGAAGTTCATCAATCAAAGACGTCAAAGAAGCTTGAGAGTGCGTCCAAGTCCAACACGGCTGAGGAACCTCCTTCACACGGTTCATCCAGAGAGTCACAGGAACCCGAGGTGTCCACGTCCTCCTGCGAGGTGGACGCCTGCAGGTCGGGGGAGGTCACTGCAGCTTGACAAATTCAACATGTTGTTTATACTGGTGTCGACTGGAGCCCGAATATTTCAGCTCATTCTGGTCAGATGAGACATTTTCTCCCTTTGCCAACCCACTGCTTCTTTCATGGTTTTTCCAACATATTGGTTTTTATTCTTTCTGGAGCACATAGGCCGAGGGTGGGGTTGGGGGGGGGGGGGCTCCCCTTCCCACAAATATGCCAAATTCAATTCAGAATCAGGCTGAAAATGACATTATAGAACCTTGAAATCATTAAAGACGACAGTGATTGATTGCAAACAAAAAAATAGTATCACACGGCCACAAAGTATTTCACTCGGCTGAACGGAGGATCCACACCGGCAGCTTTCTGAAAACCAGCTCTCGTGCATTGTCAAACATCCTGCATCTGTTTCCAAAACACGCTGCAGCTAAACAGAGCAGATTCCTGCAAGATGAATTCTTCAATAATGACATGCTGTCAAGACATTAAGACAAAACATCCCCACGGACCCGATTTTCACTCACATGTTGGACTGTGCGTCGCTTCCTGGGATTCACATGAGATCTCACTAAATCAACTGCTGTCGTCTGCTCAACGTATTATTATGATCCGGCTGTTAAAGAGTCTAAACAGAGGAAAGGTTTATTATACACATGAACCATGTATTTCTATATTTATATTGGGTCTAATGGAATATTTCTCTGATATCATGAAAAACACAAAATAGTGTCATCGCCTGTAATATACATATATATATATCAATATACAAGTGGAGAAATACTTCTGCCATCTTGCAGCCAGTGGTAGAAGTGATGGTGACGTGGAGTTTAACATGCTGCCATTTGTAATTCACTATAATACAGAGATTAAGAATCATATCATGTTGCAGATATTTGGTAATAAACCAAATTCTTTACACCGAAACTTTGGTAGCTGTTGAGATATTTCAGTTTCAGACTCTCAGCTTGGTTTCCTTCACTCATGATATCGTTTCTTCAAGGTCACAGTTTAAATGACGACTTATTAGTGTCCCTCAATATTTCATATAAATAAAGAAATATATGTGAGTTGAGTTATTCAAATAGAAGTTTGTAAGTGTTTATAAAATGGAACGATGAAAACTTGGATCTGCACACATCGAGGAGCACAACATGCTCATAAGTGAAAACTTACAAAGTCAGTGGAAATGAGGAGAACGTAGTGCTGTGCACAGCTCACGTCGTTTTAATCTTTGTAAATTGGAAAAATAAAAATCCCTGAAGGAGCAAATTAGTTTTTTCTCTCTGTTTAAAATCAGCTGAAAATCATTTCCATCCTAATCTGCAGCTCATGGCAAAAACTTCCCACCTTGAGGAAGTCAATTAGGAATCTAGATATACACTGTGTGTGTGTGTGTGTGTGTGTGTTTGTGTGTGTGTCTGTGTGTGTGTGTGTGTGTGTGTGTGTGTGTGTGTGTGTGTGTGTGTGTGTGTGTCAGTGGGGTAAAGTGGTAATAAATGTCTTACTTCTGGTGTTTCCTGATAAAACCACAGGGTTTATTAATAATTTGACATCATCATCATCATCATCATCATCATCATCATCATCATCATCATCATCATCATCATCATCATCATCATCATCAGTCTATGTATGATGTACTGTTATGAAATGTCTTGTATGATTTTAATCTTTTATATTTTAATACTTTAATGAAACTTCAGTATTAGTATCAAATACAAATTAATTATTTGACTTCATGTGAGTGATGTCATAGCAGGTATAGACCGTGTTATTATTCATTTTGACCTAATTTATGAATGTTTGCTTCACATGTTTCACCGTCGTGTTTTATCTGATCGCCAAGATTTTGCTCTATGATTAATATTTTAGTTTAACTTCAAAGTCTTTTGGAAGTCGTCATTAAACATGTTCCTGGAACGTCTCTCGCCTCCGACCAGCCGGTGACGTCATGGAAATCGAACCCAGCAACCAATCGGCTGCAGCCAGTTGGACTCCTGAGTGTTTTGGGCCCAGCAGCAGTAAATATGGAACATTGGAGCAGATCTCACTTTCCCCTCTGAATGAAGTCATGTCTCTTTACAGATGGACACCTGCTGTTTATCACCTTTTCACTCGTGCAGCCGCTTTGTGCTTCATATGGAGATTATCACCAGGTCGTGTTGTTAATGTCCATCATGTTCTAATTGAACTTTAATCCGTGGCACCGACAGCGACTCGTGATGTGTCAGGCAGATCTGGTGACACGGAGGTTGTGTATTTGTATTTCACCTCACAATCCAACAGTCTGACACTGATTCGTGCTTTTTTCATCGCCTTAAAACAAAATATTTTTCAAGTACACAGCCCTGCGGTTAATTTAACGGTGCAGCGCGGGCTTGTAAATTCATCTGAATCCAGCTGGCGTCCACTTTTACAGCAGAGTCTCACTTTAAAAGCTCCTCAGACCTGAGAGGACGTTAAACTGCAGCGCCGATGAAAACAGTTAACGCTCGAAACGCAGTGTGGGAGGTCACGATAAAACTGGATCTGTTGACCTTTGACCTTCTGATGGCTTCGAAGTTACACACGATGGGAAAAACGTTTGCATTTGTTTGAGGGTGAAACTCCAGATTAATATATTGAGAGTCTCCTTAAATCCAATCAAGCTGCACCAAATTCCACACACTCATAATTATATGTCCCTACAAGATATTCTCTGGAAAATATCACAAAACCTTCTTATTTTATGTGTTTTGTGATCTGCTGTTGACTTTTCTTATTTGCTGTTGTGTCTATTTCCAAATTGTCGAGATTTGCTTGTTGGATCCGCAGTAGCTAGAAGTTATATTTGATATATATATATATTTCTCTCTGAGAATCATGGGCATCGTGACGACTGATGAATTTCATATTCTTGGCTTGAAGTCACGTCTCAGATGTTTACTGCACATCATCATTCATTTTCTCTGCTCTCATTTCCTCTCTCCTTTATCATATTAAAGCAACAATTACACAAACTGCAGCGAGTTCACAGTTTTAAAAAGTAATATTTCTCATCCCCTTCCTAATAAACTGTGTGAGTTCAGTGACACAGCATGACTCGGAGGTTGACTCAGCAGTTTTCAAAGTGACTCATCAGCTCCCACTGGTTTGAGTCGTGTGTAAATTCATGCGTCACAACATTTTGGGGACATTAAAAAGCTATTTTCATAAAAGTTATGAAAAAGCCGAATGTCATTCAATAACAAGCTGTCTCCTAGAAATTACATCCACATACATTATTACTGAGAGTTTTTCAAATTAGGCTGCGGTGGCAGCTGCTGGATCCTGTTCACAGGCAAAATCTATTTTAGACTGAATACTGCGTCACATTTAACAACTGCAGCAGAGTCACTGGGAGGTGGGTGGGGGGTGATGGGAGTGGTGGTCGTATCCAAAGCCTCGTCTGTGGTCAGATTGAGGCAATAACCACAATGTGTCACTGTGGACTTATGATATATATATATAATGATAGAATATCTGAAGATAAATGGAATGATGGAATCACGTCTGAGTATTTCACTGACGTGGTTGAGTTGCAGAGTTTTCAGATGTTAACTGAAAACATGATCTGATCAGAAATCAGCTGCATATCAAACTATGAGTGGATTCCTTTCTATCTCTATGTATCTATAGAATTTGCACATCTCAAAAGATTCTTATCCTGTGTATTTGAAACTTGGCAGGTGAGTTGTAAGAACCCAAAGAAGTGGGGAGGTGATTTGATTCGACCTGTCCTATGTTCAGTGCCACATCGATCAATTATAACCACAATAGCCAATTAAAGATGGCTGCTCCTGGTCCAAGCTCGATTCCTTTGGTGTTGATTATCTAAATTGTCTTTATTGGATGATTTTAGGAAGAGATTTCAAGAGGTTAGTCAGATGTCACATTTCCTTTATATTGGGTTTGTCTAAACACGTCAATTAGACTGAATACTATTTAAACTGATTCAGAGGAAATGAGGCTTATTGACATTTCCTGGATCTTCTCACTGTGTTGATGAGCTGCAGAACAAGAGAGTTCCTCTCCACTCTTTGCTTCTAGTCTCTTTATTATCAGGTTTTAGATTTTCCACAGACATTTTGCTCCAGTGACTTCAGGACCGACACTGAGTCACTTTCATGCAGTGAGCGTCTGACTGATAAACAGAATGATAATTCAGTAATAAACAAACAGGGAGGTCATCTTGTTCTCCAAACTAATGATCTCAGCTCTTTATTATTTTCCTAATATAAAACGTTACAGCTCTGAAATGCTCAACCCTGGAAAATCAAAGCTCCATTCAGAGGCTTCACAGCCGGAGAACTGGGTGGAGGTCTTCAGCTCTTTCATCGAGAGCAGCACACGTAGAACCTCCCGTGTTTTTATAGCAACCGAGCCACAAAGAAAAAAATCCACTCGTCTAATTTGTGGGGATACACTGCAGAGTTTAGGGGTTTTCCACCGCGCAGGTCTGTGGGAGCTTCATCTGAACGAGGGTTTATTACAGTTAGAGGTTTAGAGCAGAGTCCACGTGATGAACTGCTTCACATCGAGTTTACACACCGAGCTACAGGGCAGAAATAAAAATGTCATGGCACCGGGAGAAGAAGCCTAATTACATCCATGTTCCTCTTGGCTTTGTTGCCAAATGCATGTGTGTTACTGTACATTAGTGTGAGTGATGTCATGATGTTATAATGATTTTTATTTTTAGGTTTGATTTCATTTTACAGCATGAAATAAAAAGAGACTTAAATCTGTGGATCTGCGTCCTGCAGGCAGATCTTCTGTTGTTTACTTGATCCTGATTAAATCTAAAACTGTAAAAGGTAGAACGATCGGTCCACTAGTGCAGGAACGCTGAAGCTTCTTTCTTTGGCCTCGTCTCATTGTGTACTTGTGATGACATCATCACGTTATATTACCAGCGGTGCAAACTGTGGCAACAACCTGTGGTGACACCCGGGGATTTCCCTCTTCTGCCCACAAGTGATTGGTATTTGCATGATTCAAGTTGGACTACAACATAAACCATAATAGTTTGAACATTCATTCTTTTTGCAGCAGAAAGCCAAGACCTCAGTTATTCTACATCACAATGTCGTATGTTCGTGATGATGTCATTAAGTTAAATTATATGCCGTGGAAAACGTGTTCATAATCGTACAGAGGCGCTAGAGAATGGAAGGAGAGAAGTGGGCATATCTCAAAACTAAAACATTTACATTCTTTCAATAATGTATGGAGGGGTAAGAAATATTTGAGTATTACTATCTGTACACATCTTTCCCATCGATACGTTATGCAAATTCTTCCAAATTTGATGTCTTATATCTTTAGTTTTTGAATTTTAGACACAAAATTCTGTACTTTTATCATTATTATGATTTATTGAAAAGAGAAATGACATCGAATTATGAAGAAAAATCTCAGAATTCAAAGCAAACTGAGGAAAGTAAGTGACATTAAATGTTTCTATTTAATTAAGCAAACTTATAGTAGATCATGATCAGCGCTCGTTCATCAGAAGAGCAAGGGGGAGAAGAATGTGGAGAAAATGGATGGGAACAAAACCACAGTGATTAAAACCAACTGTTGCCCTGTGCATTGTTCTTTAAACTACCTGCCGGCTGCCAAGATGCTAACGTCTGGGTAACGTTTTAATCACCTGCACTTATTCCACAGACACCATGTGTGACAGCTCCACGTCGGTGGCCCCTGAATCTTTCCTTCACCTCCATCCATCCACTGATTCTGAGCTCTGCTGCCCTCGTGGAAATCAGCAGCGTTTGATCGTCAGTGTCATAATTCATGATCCAGATCCTACAGTAAACAAACACGTTTTAAAAACACGTTCAGGAAACGACACGACTCTGTGTTTCAGATGATTTCAAGATGTTTTAGAGAAGCCAACACAACAGTGTGCTGCTGGTGTCGCTCACTGCGACGTGACGTCTTGTTATGTTCCGCCTCCAGAACCTGCTGTGCAAACAATCTCCACCGTTATTATTTTTCTTACAAGTCACCGGGGGAGTAATTAGCGTTAAGCGCTGTTTGCGTACCCTTGTGTGTTTCTCCAGGCCGTGCAACACACACACACACACACACACACACACTCATTAGCCTCCTGCTGTACATTTTGTCATCGCACCCTTTGTCCACCGGGGACGTTTCACCGCGGAGCTCGAGTGCGTCTGGAGTTTGAACCTGGAGTCGCTGGCGCCCCCAACCCCCCCCCCCCCCCCAGGTCCACGTGCGGCCGTGTGTGGTTGAGTTTGTCTAAGCTCCCTGAAGCTGAACGGGGGGGGGGAGCGCTCGAGCACATTTTCAGGTGAACCTGCGACAGACACGGACGTTGTTGTATCTGGAATGCGAATGTGGTTCTGGTCTCGTTTGAGATGGAGCCGCTCCAAGCCGTTAACGCAGTTTGACCCTGAATCTGAAATCCAGAACGCTTTTCAATCTGCTGGTTTCACTGCTGCTCGGGGACCTGGCTGCAGTTTGTGTAGCGCAGTCGTCCAACCACGCAAACAGCAGTCAACTGAATGTTCACCTGTTACCTGGGCTCCCAAAATAGACTTGTGTGCGTTACATGTGGAGGACACACACACACACACACACACACACAGACACACACGGCAGGGCTGCAGATCCAAGGAGCAGAAATGAGATTTACACACAGAGTCTGGAATGTTTCATAAGGATTTCAGATATTTGCAAAAAACCAAGATGCAGAGAAAACAGTTTGTCTTTGTTTCATCTCAAACATCAACCATCTAAAAACTTTGTTCTTTAAACTGTCGTCCTTTTTAAAAATGTGCTTGCCTGAGTCTTCATCGACTGATCAAACTCGTAGTTCTGACGATTCTGACAGTGAATATCTTCCAGAGTTGTTTGACTGAGTCTCTGTGTTGAGCTGAAGATGGAAGGAAACTTTGTGTGTTTTCTTTTCTCTAGATTGATTCTTGATTGATTCACTGATTGCTGTTAATTAACCCGGGTATGAAGACGTGTTCAGAAACAAGAGAAACTTTAAAGATGAGAACTGAACATGAGTGAGACATGGCGTCTTCATAAATGTGATGAGATGAAGAAAAGCAGATGATAGAAAAATGATAGAATTTGTCCTTTAAAGTCTTTTAATGTCCATATCTCCAACAATCAAAACTAAATCTATATCCAATTCAAAACCTCTATCAGGTGTCAGGTTACACGGGAACAAAGAACCACTGGAGCAGATGATGGTTTGATATTATTACCTCCAGTAATCCTCCAGTAGTATTGCTGCTGGGCTCATTGGTCTCTTTAAGTTCAAATCATCCAGTTCTGAACTTCACCGCTGAGCTGCAACATAAAGACGATATCGTGTCTGTTCTGAATATAGAACTTCAGCGATCACCTGCAGGTCAGAGGTCGCACAGCTGCTCCTTCGGTTCAGCCCCTGAGCAGCTGTAATGGAGCCGCGCTGTGAGTGCCTTGCTCGAGAGCACTTGAGGTGTAAACGAGCGGCGGGTCCCGTTGGAGCTCCAGCTGCTTCGTGTCTGCGCTCGGGGTCAGAGGTCAGCGCTCCACCAGAGACGGGGACGTACATACCTCTCCTGTCGGGTCTGAACAGGAAGTCAAGCGGTGCATCGCTCGCCATTAGCTCCCGGCCAATGAGAAGACGTTATTCAGATTATTGAAGCAGTCAGGAGGTGTGGGGGGGGGGTTGTCAGAAACACCGTGAATATCCCTGGACTCTGCAGCAGCCTCCTAATTGAATCTGTCAGCGTGCCCTCATCTCACTATTACACACATTTAACTCTTTGTCCCGGGTGAAGCTCAGACGCACAGAACTTACTTCAGCCTCCGACTGGGTCAAGTAAACGTTTGCTTTCTCCCACGGTGACACACAAAGCCCCTCTGTTACACTGCGCAGCGCCGAGACACCAGGCATTTCAAAAAAAGACTTTATGAATCTGTTTCTCTGGTGTGAACCATCGGCAGAGCGCTGGATAATGCTGAGCTGTTCGAGCAGGTGTGGTCAGCCTCTGTCAGGAGTCGCCACTCGCCACTTGGAGATTTACCAAGCGCGTTAAACTGTAGCCAATTTTACATCCCTGAAATTATGAGGCCGTCGTGGAAAAACAAGGAAGAGTCAAGGGGTAGGGGGGGGGGGGGGGGGTTGCCAGTCGAATCCCCTTTGCTGGAGTGAAGAGCCGACCGTCCCCGGCCACTCGCTGGAGACATAACATATTAGTGCTGAGGAAAAACAGTGGAATGAGGCGTTTCTGTCGTCTGCACGAGAGGCTGAGGTCACGAGAGGCTCGGGCCACGAGAGGCCGGGGCCACAAGAGGCTCGGGTCACGAGAGACTGGGGCCACGAGAGGCTGAGGCCACAAGAGGCTGGGGTCACGAGAGGCTGAGGCCACAAGAGGCTGGGGTCACGAGAGGCCTGGGTCACGAGAGGCCAGGGCCACGAGAGGCTGGGGTCAAGAGAGGCTGGGGTCAAGAGAGGCTCGGGTCAAGAGAGGCTGGGGTCACGAGAGGCTCGGGCCACGAGAGGCTGAGGCCACGAGAGGCTGGGGTCACGAGAGGCTGGGGTCAAGAGAGGCTGGGGTCACGAGAGGCTCGGGCCACGAGAGGCTGAGGCCACGAGAGGCTGAGGCCACGAGAGGCTGGGGTCAAGAGAGGCTGGGGTCAAGAGAGGCTGGGGTCACGAGAGGCTGGGGTCACGAGAGGCTGAGGCCACGAGAGGCTGGGGTCAAGAGAGGCTGGGGTCAAGAGAGGCTCGGGTCAGGAGAGGCTGGGGTCACGAGAGGCTCGGGCCACGAGAGGCTGGGGCAACGAGAGGCTCGGGCCACGAGAGGCTGGGGTCACGAGAGGCTCGGGCCACGAGAGGCTGGGGTCACGAGGGGCTGAGGCCACGAGAGGCTCGGGCCACGAGAGGCTCGGGCCATGAGAGGCTGGGGTCACGAGAGGCTCGGGTCACGAGAGGCTGAGGCCACGAGAGGCTGGGGTCAAGAGAGGCTGGGGTCAAGAGAGGCTGGGGTCAAGAGAGGCTCGGGTCAGGAGAGGCTGGGGTCACGAGAGGCTGGGGTCAAGAGAGGCTGGGGTCAAGAGAGGCTGAGGTCACGAGAGGCTGGGGTCACGAGGGGCTGAGGCCACGAGAGGCTCGGGCCACGAGAGGCTCGGGCCATGAGAGGCTGGGGTCACGAGAGGCTCGGGTCACGAGAGGCTGAGGCCACGAGAGGCTGGGGTCAAGAGAGGCTGGGGTCAAGAGAGGCTGGGGTCAAGAGAGGCTCGGGTCAGGAGAGGCTGGGGTCACGAGAGGCTCGGGCCACGAGAGCCTCGGGCCACGAGAGGCTCGGGCCACGAGAGGCTGGGGCCACGAGAGGCTGGGGCAATGAGAGGCTGGGGTCACGAGGGGCTGAGGCCACGAGAGGCTGGGGCCACGAGAGGCTCGGGCAATGAGAGGCTGGGGTCACGAGAGGCTCGGGCCACGAGAGGCTGAGGCCACGAGAGGCTCGGGCCACGACAGGCTGGGGTCAAGAGAGGCTCGGGCCATGAGAGGCTGGGGTCACGAGAGGCTCGGGCCACGAGAGGCTGAGGCCACGAGAGGCTGGGGTCACGAGAGGCTCGGGTCAAGAGAGGCTGGGGTCACGAGAGGCTCGGGCCCACTCGGTGTCAGCCGGTGAAAAGCTGCAGGGATCGTGTTTCAGTGTAAAAGGGAGAATCTGAGATGAATGGGATTCATTTCATCCTGTGGAGTTTCTTAGAGATTCATTTAAAATCCATGTCGGTAATAGAGTTGTTCTCTAATCCTGCTGTCACACTTTTTCACTCTTTTACGTTTTTAATGTATTAGGTCGTTTCAAACCTGCTATTTACCAAATTCAGGTTCACCAGTGAAATTAAACAAGTTGGTATTTGTGTGAATCAGCAGAGAAACGTCTGTGTTGGACTGAAACTGAACTTCAAGTGAGAAAATCTATCTTAATAATCTCACATGGTTCACTCAACATGTCCAGATAAGGACAGCACTTTAAAAAGAAACAATAATATTTGTCCAAAATTTCAGTTTTTAATCTGCTTAGACCAAGACAACGTTGAGTTTCAAGTCGTGACATAAGAGGGACAGAGAAAAAAATTACAATAGCTGACAAATATATATGCAACACATTTATAATATTTTGATTTTAAGACTCTATATAAATTCTGTCACACTGAAGTGTTGAATCTACATTGAATCTCATATTATTTAACCTGATCCAAAATAACAACAAGAAGCACAATCTGCTCTTCTTATTAAACATGAATTGATCTGTAATTCTGTTTATGAATCGGTATGTCATTGTCGAGGCTGTTGCTAGCATTTGGCTAAGGCTAACGTTTTGGGAACAAACCTAAATAACTCCAGGGGGTGTGCTCCCTCCCTTATCCAGCCAATCAGAATGCTTGCTTCATGGTGTCCACGGCGTTGAAAGCACTGAAACAAATGAAAACAATTATGGAGCACAAGCCCATGTTGAGGGCCCCCGTCGTTTTTTCTTTTTAATATGGCGACCTTATGTTTATGCTGATGCTTTATTCACGAATGTATCATTTTTCATGCATTTTAGAATGAGCCAACTGAAACAAAACAGACCTTCCATGTTTATATTGTGAATCTATAAGAAGGCTAATGTTTTCTCAGGTCAGTTAGGCTCCTCCCACAGTCAAACGGACACATTAGGTTCATTGTAGTTGTGAATGTTGACTGAATGGTTGTTTATCAAAACATCTGTGGAGAGTCTCTTTCCTGACGTCAGCTGGGATTGGCTCCCGCCTCCTGATGACCCGATAACAGAGGAACAGATGATGACCTGATGGATGAACATCTGGATGAGGGCTCGCTCAGTCGGACATGCTGCAGGTTCACCTGGTCGTCAGATGCCGCAAATATTTAGTAAAGACTAATCCGGACATGAGCCTTATTCTGTGTGACCACAGTAATCCACTGTAATGAAGCAACATGTAAATCTCCAACTCGGCTCCGTTTGAACTCGAATGGAGTCGGTGCAGGCGGCTCCAGATGTGAGTTCTGGCATCATTAGCACCACGAGAACAGGATCGCTGCCACTCACTGACAACACTGTCTTGTTACCTCTTGTGTTCATTCCCCCGACACGCTCTGGACATCATTTACTTTGAAGTGCGGAGATGAGCGGCCCGTTGGAGCGCTTGGACACCGCGATCAAGGGCCACTTCGTCCAATATTATCTCTCCCCGCCAAATTAGGTTTGATTTACAGTCGACCAGAACAGATGTGACTCTGCGCTCTATCTGCTTGGGCCAGATTTATGGAGCAGAACCTACAACCCGGAGGCTGTGAACTTTGAGCACAATCTGTTTTTCTTAATCCAGCATGACATCAAACGGCTCGGATTCAAACAATCGAGACTTTGGGGAATTCGATAGCTGCAGATGTGAGCCGTCAACAGGATATTGTCACAACAGAGGACACTGACTGAAAGGACGTCTTTATCCTCGTCTTCTGTCCACTCTGCATTTCTGGACCTGCCCCCCCCCCCCCCCCCCCACCCAAACGTTGCTCTTCACCTTCAACCCCAACTCGAGCTTGTTAAGTCTGAATGAGCAGCGAGGAATCAACCGTGCACGGGAATCCAGCTGCGTCTGTGAGGTGGAGTAAGAAATTAAGATTAAGCATCGGTGCGGAGGAGCAAGAGCAAAAGATGCCAAATTGAAAACAGGGTCTCCTGAGATTGTGGAACATCTGTCCGGGTGTCTGGTTGCTTCAGACCTCGTTAGGCCTGCAGTTCCCCTCATGAGCCTGGCTCCCATTGGCCCTCTGCCCCCTCCAGGCGTTGTCCACTGTTTTCCAAACAACCTCAGAGCCGAGGCCAGGACTTAATGCGTCCTCACTTACCTTAGACACAAGCTCCGCTGTCCCTGAATGCTCTTTTCTTCCCACAGAGCCGGTGGGAAGGGACGGAACAGGGACTTGTGCATCGCTGCAATTTGTCCATTCAATCGTGCTGGATTAGGCACTTATATAATCTGGGCTCCTTTCCCACAGAGAGCTTCCTGGTGCTTCTACAAGCAGACATCACAGGAGATGGATCATGTCTGTTTGCAGAAAAGATCTCATTGAAAGAACACATGTCCGAACAGATCGTGATGTGTTTGTGATGTGTCTCGTTTTTCTCAGTTTTCTCTCCTCACACCGGAGGAAGAAAAAGGTGAAAAGCATCCAACTCCGAGTTGTCACATTAATGACACGATCGTCTGAGACGTTCAAATTACATCTGACAGTGAACTTCCGAGGCCCAGATGTATCGGCACCGCGCCCGAGTCCACGCCGGCCTCAGCGCCAGACGACTGAGCAATCACTTTGGAAAAAAAAGCGAGCGCAACACCCGGTGTTTTCATCTGCTGCTTGTTTTTTAACCTCTTTGTAAACTTTAGGGAGAATCTCTCAGGTTTCTCTGCCGAGGATCCCAGATGACGGTTAGCATATTTGGAATATACAAAATAAAAACCTTCCAGGTTGAGTGCTTTTTTTTTGGGATTCCATCGAAATGCTACTGTCCGTGAGGTTTGTGAATTACAACACAGAGCAGCCAGAGCGAGGGTCAAGGGGAGGTGATCCCTCACTGCCGTCCCTGATGGCTCCCCTGAGAGCTGACCTCAATGTGTCCTGACCTGTTGGTGCTTAAGCCATAATCTACGTGTCCTCGTCAACTGTTCTGTCTGTGCACTTCCTCTCTAACCGTCCCCTCGGCTATTCACTCTTTACATCACTTTTATTTTCTCTCCCTCTTTCCCTCTGTCCTCCTCCTCCACGTCTCCTCCCCTCCTCTGCTCTCAGTTTTTCTCCGTGTCTCCCTCAGCTATGTGGCCACGCTGCCAGGCCTGACTCTTTCGATTTGAGCGCAGTACATGTGGTTGAAATCTGAGGCCCTCTGCACTGCCAAGCCACAGGCCCCGTAATGGAGCACTGGCGCAGGAGAATAAGCCATTGTTCTGGGTGCAGTTGGTGGATGGATGGAGGGAGGGAGGGAGGGAGCTGGAGTTGAGTCTAAAAAAAAGAAGAAGTTGACTCTTGGTGAACACAGCTCCTGGGGTCAAAGTGTAAATCCCTCTCGGGGTAGCGGGGGGGGGGGGCTGCCTGGGAGACATTTACTGTGTGGGGATGCAGGGGTGTGAGTGAGGCTCTGTCTTGGTTTCCTGGTCGGTCTGATGTTTAAAAATACTATTTGAACCTATGTTCATGTTTCAAGCCTTCACAGTTTGGTCCTGCGCAATTTGAACCCGGGCCAAGAATTCCCTCGTAACACGTCTCTACACTGAACTCCAGATCTATTTAGCCTGTATGAGCAGCCTCTCTAATATCTGACTTTAATACATGGATGATTCATCCTACATTAATGTTTCAGAGAGCAGGCAGAGTGTATTTTTAGGTTTTTAGACCAATCGTATCTGGAGAAAAACCTCAACTACTAAGTGAGAATGCCAAGAACATTCTGAAACTGTTTGGATTCATTTAAAAAACACGTATAACCATGATAACCATCAGAACCGAGTCACTCTGATGATTTTCTGTTTTTTGATATAACAGTCTCTGGTGCTGCTGGCTCCTCTCCCTCAGAGACATCTTCATCAGAGTCTTCCTCCTCCTCCAACTCACTATCTGCTTCCTCCTCTTGGAAGATCAGATCCAGGACCTCTTGCAGTTCGTCTTGCTGCCATAACCTCAAGTAACTGAAATGCAGCTCAATCACCTTTATATCTTATGACCCAGTAACATTTCAACTGTTTCTATCATGAGCCGTCATTTTGGAGTTAATTTTGTGCAAAGACTTTTAAATTGAACTATAGTGGAAAGGAGCAGAGAAATGACAACTTTATTATTAGTGACCAACAAGGCCCCTTTTTGTTATTTTGTTATTATTGATGCTTATGCATAAACTTGGGGAGAGTATTATATTGGAAAAGTAGAATATCGTATTCTACATTAGACATTGTCGAGTTATTGTATAATTTCCAGAAACTAACTTTTTAAATGTTGTAAATAAAGTGAGTTTCCTTTCAAAATGTGGTGAATTGGAAGGCGCCAGACATACGCTGTTGCTACCACGTTTTGAATAGTTTAATTAGAATAATTATAGCTTGTATAGGAAATTGAATAAAATGAAATTATTATGAAACAGGAGGACAGTTCTGATGATGGGCCTCAACAAAACGGTAATTTAAAATTGAATTGGACATCTGGACTCGTTTTATCCTCGTTCACGGTACAAACCAGAATCAGAACCTCGGGCTCCACAGCCGGACAATTTGAGACTTAATTAAAAAGTGTTTATGACCGAGGGAAATAGTGAGTGTACTCACACCAGCTGCCGCCCACAAAACCCCCCCTCGCTAATAACACCTACCTCCCCGATAGATTTTACAACTTGTAAAGGATTAAATACGTCTGGCAAAATCTTTTGTTTACCTCACTGGATGCAGCCAAATCATTACAATAACTATAAATGGTAAATGGTTTTGTTTTTATATAGAGCTTTTCTAGTCTTGATGACTCAAAGTGCTTTACAGTTGAGTTTTACATTCACCCATTCACACAGTGCATCTAATCGCAGCATTTTGTTATTCTATGGGGGGGCCATTCAGGGTTCAGCATCTTGCCAAAGGACACTTCGGCATGCAGATGGGTCAGACTGGGGATCAAACCGCCGACCTTCAGGTTGGAGGAAGACCACTCTACCCCTCAGCCACAGATCACTTGAAAATGTATGATCGTCTCTGTCAGGCTGACAGACTCAGTGACCACACTACCGAGATGGAGCCTGAAGACCACCAGTTTCTTTTAGACCAGGTCCTCTTGAGGAGATAATTGAGGCAGGGGCCTTGAAGAGGGACATCTTACTGCAGCATGTACTAGATCTTCCCCATGAAGCTGAGAGTCTCAGTGAGATCAATACTGAGCTGGCGATGGAGACGGACGGACATCAGTGTCTTCCAGACGAGGTTGCGTCTCTTATGGAAGAATCTGAGGCAGTAGCTTTGAAGACTGACATGTTACTGCAGGAACTGCAAGATCTTCCTTCTCAGGCCGAGAGTCTCAGTGAGATCATCACCGAGACGGAGACTGAAGAAAACAATATTCAGTCAGGACTGATTCAGGGTTTTAATAATGACCTGCAGAGAGAAAAGGAATTCCACGTTGCAGTCAAACGATCCGACCATGAGGGACACGCTCTACAATCGGAAACTCCAAAGCTCCCTCTCAGCCTTGAGGAGATGACTGAAAAGAACAGGTTTCTGATCACACAGGGACAGTCTCTAGCCATCCAAGACTGTTGGAGACAGAAGGTGACACCTATCATCATCACCTCGTGGTTCTCCGTCAGGAGCTGGAGGAACAGAAGGCAACCAAAGATGAGACCCTCATCAAGATCTGCGCAAAGGCCGAGGCTGTGGAGGTTCTCCAGAGACAAACTGCAGAGCTCAGGGCAAAGCTGGAGAAGTCCAGAAGAAACATAAAAAGCATTTATGTCTGAGCGACATCTCTTTCTGGTAGACGAGTCAGAATTAAACCTGGAGAAGCAGCTTCAGTTTCTATTTTCTCTTCTGTGTTGAAGTCCTCTTTAAACTTTAAATTTATTTTTTAAACACAAACGTCTTGTGTTTTATTTACAATTAGTCATGATGCCTTTTATCACTTTGAATTATCGTGATGTTGAAACTTGCTTTATAAATGATCTTGCCTTGCCTCGGTGGCATTACAAGATTATTCATACATGTGGTCAGGAATGTGACATGATAAAAACAAGAATACAAATAAAAGATAAAAACCCCACCAGGTGTGCAGTATCTCTTTTAGAAGATTACTAAATATGAGGAATTTGATTTGTACAGCCCATATTCACTATCAATATTAACATTTGTGAGAAAAGACGTCAGTGTCTAAAGACTGACAGAGATCAGCTGCAATGACCATCATACTGATAGCAGTACAGCCTATTATGGTATCGTATAAGTGAGCAGGCGCATTGTATATTACATTACATTATTACATTACATGTCATTTGGCTGATGCTTTTGTCCAAAGCGACTTACAATTAGTACACTCAACATTTATGAGGGGCCATTTAGGGGTTCAGTATCTTGCCAAGGACACTTCGGCATGCAGCTGGAGAAGAGTGGGGATTGAACCGGCAACCTCTTGTTGGAGAACGACCACTCTATCCCTAGGCCACTATAGGCCGTATATCTCGTTGGAATCACAATCCACAAACAGCTTCCGATGTGGCCGCCGCCGCCGCCGCGGTCCTGGATCTGGGGGAAGAAGTCACGTCAGTAACATGTATGGATGAGACGTGGAGCTTTCACCAGCTCATATTTAACTGGTTTCACCATCACATGATGAAGCAGCCTGTCTCAGAGGGCAGCTGCTGGGAGGTGAGGTATGAGGCGGACGGGAGAAGAACTGCAGAGGTCACCAGCAGTTGGTACCGACACCGGGGCTCCCTGTTTTTCCGGGGCCACTGTACGACAAGCCCAACATGTGCGACGGATTAGAGCGTCAGCGGACGATCAATAAAGGCCCCGACACGCTCTCCGTGATGGATGCCCCCTCGCTGCCCTCCGCGCTCACGTCCTCATTAGTAGAGGGCGCTCGGCGTCGCGGTGATCCATCCCGATCGGCCCTGAACGTGTCGGATGCCCCGAGTGCCGCAGCGGACTTTACCCCTTCACACCATTTCCCCTTCTCCATGAACCTTAGTTTATCTCCTGCCGTAAAAGCGTTGCATGTCCAAGTCACCACGGGACTCCTGACTGATGAGGGGCAGAGGAAAGGTTTCGGTTCACCAGTATCCAGAGGGAATCCCAGTCGATCTGAAAAACACCACATGGGCACAGTAGGACGCTAAGTGTCTGTCTGTAAGCACCAGCCCGAGTCGGGATTCCTGACTGGCAGCGTGGTTACTCACAAACATCGGGGGGGCTGGAGGATGAGTGCGTCCGAAGCCTTGAGGGGAAGTCGACATTTATTGTGACATGTGCAGTTGGTGTCATCAGCTGTTTGATCGCTGCTCTGTCGTGAGGACGTCCCGTCTCTGTCTGGACAGATTCCTGATCAGCAGAGACAAATGTTGTTATCCTCACAAAGGGAAGTTGTGTGTTCTTCTCTGATTGTTGTAGTTTTGCAGGATTGTGCAAAACAACACTGAGCGGATTTCACTGAAACATGAACAAGGTTGGTGTAGGAGTCCACATGTGTCTCTGAGGTTTCTATGTTTTTTTACCTTTTAAAAGAGTTTTTAGAAGTTTTTCCTGACTCTTGTTGAGGGTTAAGGACAGAGGATGTCTCACCATGTTAAAGGCCTATGAGACAAATTGTGATTTGTGAATATGGGCTACACAAATAACATTTGATTGATTAATTGATTAAATAAGCCGTCTACACAACAACTCTTCATATCTGAAAATACCACAATGGTCTTGTTATAGATGGAATTATATCACAGTAAAGTTACAAGATTTACAATTAATATATATATATGTCAAAATCCCACTTTTCTTAAGTTGTCAATCAGCACAAAGTTAATAAACTTGTAATTGTTCTCATCGATTGTATTTCATTTTATTTTCAGCTCATTGGTCTTTTTGACAAAATGATCTACAGAAAGATAAAACATCAGCTTGGACACAACGTTACATTATTATCTGAAGATCTACTTATCAATTATTAAACAGAGAACCTGGATCTGGATCAACTCCCCAGTTTGATCCCTGAGCCCCTGATTTATCCAGTTATCAACGTTTATTATCTATTTCATAATCAGGGGACAAAGAAACTAAAACAACCTCATCTTCAATAATCCCCTCACCATGCGACTCGCGAGATTTCTCTGCTACTGTGAAGTTATTATGGTCTGTCCTCAGGTTAATGGGAACCAGTTTGGGCTCAGGCCCCATTATCTGCCATAATACTTCACTGGCCTCAGCTCTGTGGACACGACGGGACACCCCATTGGCCTGATTTACGAGGACGCTAATAAGGGGAGGAAACCACTTTGCCTCGCATATTTCCGTGGATTGCGTTTCACAGTGAATGGGATCATTCAGTTGTTGCAAGTTGACACTGATGAGGAGGCTCCTGAGGGACTGACCTGTGTCCCCCCCCCCCCGGCAGCCATGGATCATTACGTGTCAACTACTGGGAAAACAACGATTTTCTGCAGATTGGACTTGAGCCAATCGTGCTAAGTTAAGTTATTGGAAATTGAAAGTTCCTGGAAAGTTTCTGAAGAGTAATTTGAGTTTAACTTGCTCAGCGCGGTGATTTCACTCTGAGCCAGTTTGTATGTTCACGGATGAATCTATGGAGCTGATTCACATTTTATCAATCAAAGCTTTTTGTATATAAAACCTGAAACTATTCAATATCTTTAGTGAAGAAAAAACATTTCCTAGATATATTAGAGCTATGAACGGTGCCACTTTCTGGTGAGGCAGAATGTATGAGGGGTTTATAAGATGTATAACTGGTAAATAAATGAATTATTAGCATTTTATAGATCTATTGTCAGTTTGTGGAAAATCCTCTCAAGGAGTTTATTTGTTTGTTTGTTTGACATCAGGATAACACAAAAAAAACCTGATGGATTTCCAGTTATGTTGGCAATAACTGGAAGGAAAATAAAGTATTTATAACTTGTCACGGCAGAGTCATAATAGTTCACCAGTAGAGAAGTTATGAAATCTCCTAGATGGATAAAATATGAGGAGAGCACAGCTGTAATAGTCCCAACCCGAGGGATCCGGCTCCTGTTGTTCTTCATTGTTTAGTCCCGACCCACAGCTCCTGAGACGGAGCTGTGTAATGTTTGGGTTCCAGTTTTCACGATGGCATTTCCTGCTGACACGTCCAAATAAATGAGGTGCTGAGTGGTGGTGCCCCTCTGTTTTCACAGCGGCTCTTCCACTGACACTTTCACCCCACACGGTTCCATCCATCCATGATTCGTTCAGTCTGCTGGCGGCTCCTCCTCCTCCTCTGCAGAGATTGAAAACCGGATTAACTGAAGATGAATGAGGTGACAGGGCGATGGCTTTCAGGGAGGACAGGACATCGTCATGTTTCCACATGAGAGTGGTTGTGCCGGAGCTCTGTGTTTGTTTTCAGGAGTTTTTATAAAATATAAAACAGCCCATGAAACTTTGAAGGAGTTCATAAACTCATTGGTTTCTCATTTAATTGTTTTGAGAAAGTTGAAAAGTTGAAAAAGCTAATAATAATTTCCCAGAGCCAAAGTTTTACTGCTGACTTGCTTTTGTCCGAGCAGATTCAAACCCTGATCATGTTAAAATGATATGAGCCACGTTTTCTTACATTGAGAAGCCGGGAATTTTGGATTTCCCCTTTTAAAAGTGGCTAAACCCTTTAATGAATTATATATTGCTGTTGCGGATTAATCTTCTGTTGATTCATAAATTGATGAATCGAGTAAAACACAATCGTTGCAGCTCTACACTGAACGTCCTCTGTTGTTAGAGACTTTAGGATAAGACTCCAGCTAAAAGTGTCTGTTGAATGAATGATGCAGTTGTAACAAGGAACCTTAGTTATAGCGATTAAATGTTTTATTACACAATTTAAGCTCAATAAAGATTTGATTTCTCAGAAAGTAAATTTGTATAATCTTATTCTTATTCCAGACGGAGACACAGCTCGAGTCACTTAACGAAAACAAAACAGATTCAGATTCAGTTTCTAAGTTCAAAATGACTCAGTTTGTTTTTAAGCCCAGATGTTAAGGACAGTTTCACTCAGAGTTCTTTAATCAAATCTAATCAAATTATCTAATTTGCACATCTGCCTATGACGGCTAATCAATAAAGCAGATGTTTGTTTGAGGTGACACCTGCTAACCATTTGGAAACAAGTCTTTCCTCCGTTTTTAAAACATCTGCAAAAAGACAGTCAGCTGCTGAAAAACTAAATCCCTCAGAACAAAAAGTACAAGAACATTTCTGGAATTATTAGATCGATTATCAAATGAGAGTTCAGTCCAACCTGTTCTCTCACCCGAGCCAGTGGCGAGACGTCTGAGTGACAGGAGGTCAAGTCAAGTGCAGGGGAAATATATTTCACCCCCGTCGCCAGTAGGAATTCATGGGGAGTGAAATCTGGCGCGATACACCTGAACGAGCACAAACCAAATCGTGCACCGGCTTGAAACTATGACTGTGTCGACACAGAGGAGCACGTGGGAGGTTCACGATGCAGCAGGTGACGTCTGAGGAGGTTCCATTTGAAATCTGGATGTTATTTTAAAACTGACTTTATTCACTGGAATGTCTGGACCCTTTCAAAGTCTGTGGTCGTCTCAGGCTTCACGTGACATCGACCTGAAACCCAAAGTACCACAGTCCAGCTGAGATATTCAGATTAGTCCCTTATACCCAAACCGCTTATCTCCCCAGACCTAACTCCTGGTGTTGTTGTGTTTCTCATCTGCCTCTTGTCAGGACATGTGGTGCACGACAACCTCCAGCTATGCAACGTGGTTAGAGAAGTCCAACTCTCTGAGGAGCCTCGGTTCAGCCGGTTCAGCCGAGCCGGGCCGAGGGCACGACGCTGGGAAACGACTCCAGCAGCTGAACCCGCTGTCACGAGACTGTTATTGTTTTCACTTTCATGCGATCGAGAGCATCATCTGTCATTTCAGGGTTATTGGAGTCGATCACGCACGTTGCTCAAGCACATTATTGAAATTTGCATATAATTCAAACAAGAAGCGTCTCCCTCCTCTCACCCGGGGCTCTCGCTGGCAGCCGGCGCCGCGCTGACACGGATATTGATGGTTTCTTTCCCTCATTTGAGTTTCACTCAGAGCGTCAGTGTGAGATAATCTGCTAAAAGAGGCTTTGCAATAAATAAATACATGTGTTTGTCTTTGGTAGTTTGGACAGATTTCTGGGCCTCGTGACTGACGTCGATTATAAATAGCGAAAGCAGCTGTCACAGTGGGGAAGGTTGGACGAGAGGACGCAGAGAAAAGTTCCTCCGAGTGAAATATGTCCTTCTGTCCCATGTCTGTCCCCAGCCTCCTGCACTGTGTCACTGGAGCTCCTCACGCTCCCCAATTAACAGCGATTAGAATTCTGATATTTTGGCCGGAGCTCCCCTTGGAAGCAGCAGCAGCGGTTCTGGAGCCGGAGTGTGAGGGAGTGAGGAACTCTCAGCCGGGCCGTGGTCAGTGTCAGCGAGCAGGCGAAGGCGTCTCAGCTTCTCACTGCGAGTCAGATATTTAAGACTTAATGTTTCCCAGATTGTGGCTCTGCAAATGAGCTTCTCGTGGTTATTGGAAATCCAGACGGTTGCGTTTGGGCTGCGTTCGATTCCCGCTGCAGACGGATGGGCTGTAGATTGATCAGTGCATGAAAGTCCGTTTACACACAGGTGACAAATTAAAAGGGAAAAACCCAACAGAAGGTTGCTCGGCCACCGTGAGCGTCCAGAACCGCTTTTAATGTTCTTTGGCGAGTGAGCGAGTTCTGTGCTGGAGGGATGAACAATGTTCCTCCAACACTTATTCCCCCGTTCGGCGTTTTAATGCCTGTGTGGAAAACATTGTTTTAAAATCTCCCAAAGGCCGTCGACTGAGAGGAGACGTTTGGAATCTGGAGACGGCACAGGACATAAAATATGGCTGATGTCATTTTGTTAGAGATCTGGAGTAGAAGCAACTTGTTCATAGGTTTCTTCACACGTTTGTTTGATTTGTCATTTAATTTGGCAGGAAATTGATCAATACAACATTTTACTGTAAATTAAATGACAGTTTTTAAAAACCTTAGGCTGGTTTGGGATGATTCTGCAAAAACCCAAATATGGATACGGTCATGGTTAGATAACTAGAGTTAAATCAGACCGTTGGACTGTGTCGCAACATAAACTACACCTGCATCTAACGTTTATTATTATTTTCATTATGTATTCATCTTAATCTGATGATTATTTACCCAATACTCCAGATATTTGTGCAGAAAATAGGAAAGATATCTAATCCCACTTTGTCTAAAATCAGGATACGACCTCAGATTTTTTTTTTAACAAATCCTTATTCGGAAACTTGAAGATTATTATTATCTATCAATTATCAAAATAAATATGATTTAATGCTGCAGCTGCTTCATGAACGTCTGAATATGGACCTGAAAGTCACAGCATCATCACCGGGTCAAGCTGGGACCGGTGTGTCATCTCTCTCCCTCTCGATCAACCGTCTCTCTCATGATTAATCTCTCAATTAAAACCAAAAACATTCAGATTATTATCTCAATAAAAAGAAAACACCAATCACACGTGTGTTATGTCACAAAGTTTTTCCTGGAATCCCTCGACTTCGCTGATATGACCCAAAGTAATCAGAGCTTCTCGTGACTTCACTGCCTCCGTGACTTTTCTCTCCTACTCGGATCAAAGCTTCATCATAAAACGCAAAGAAAATATTCCATTAAAACAAATTCATCTCATTTATTTCAATCAGGGAAAATCATCCACCAGCGTAATGATTTGTTTTCCTTCGTGAAGTCATTAGTTCTTCTTACAGGAGTCAGTAAAAATACTGTGTACTGTGGTGTACTCTGCCGTCCTTACTGCACTTTAAAGTACTTTTAATGAGTATAATGATGATGTTTTCTCTGGTGATTACAGACTCAAAGGTACATTTACTGTTCCCTGAATACGAAGGTGGGCAAAATGTTTTTTTTTATTTTGCTTGCTCAGTAGATATTTGCCCGGTGTTGCTCTCTGACGCTCTGGCTCCGCTGCTCTCTGACGCTCTGGAAGTGAGACGACAGTTTGATTAATGCCAGGAGCTCTCTGGCTGCATCACGTGAAAGAGAGAGGGAGTTAAACTGCGCTTTCTGGGAGGCCTGACTGCGAGTCAGAATTCCTGCCGTAACCCCTCACCTGAAATATCGCTGAGGAAATTGTAAAGCAGACCCTGGATCAGCGTCCAAAGGGCAATTTGACCCCATTAGTTGGAGGGAGATGCAGTGGCTTGAGGAATATGGAAGCGTGGTGTTCAGTCCTGAAGTGAAACACATGGCTCGGTTTTCAAATTATACGACAGCTTCATGCTTTAGTGTAATGAAGTCATCCTGTCTCGTAAAGTCTGTGTGGTTTCTGACTGTAAAGCCATTATTTATCTCACACACTTTCATTTTTATGCTTATTACTTATGAATTCTATCGGCCGGGGTTCGTTCCACGCAGAGTATAAACAACACTGGTAAATATCAGGTTGCTAATGGGAAATGAAGGATTTCAGATGTGCCTGGAGGGCACCCGCACTGTGAGCTAAACACACGCAGCGCCAAGAAAGTTCACATTAAAACTGTTTCATTCTCCCATGAAGGCTTCGTGCAGGCACCTGATACAGACCTGGGGACCGCCTCTCACCATGTTGTGTCTTTTTGTGATTGTTATTAGTCTCTTCATGGTTGTTTGTGTGTCTTTGTGGTTGTTTTTAGTCTCGTTGTGGTTGTTTGTGTGTCTTGGTTGTATTTAGTCTCTTTGTGGTTGTTTGTGTGTCTTTTTGGCTGTTTTTAGTCTCTTTGTGTGTCTTGTGGTTGCTTTTAGTTTCGGTTGTGGTTTTTTTTAGTGTCTTTGTGGTTGTTTGTGTGTCTTGTGATTACTTTTAGTCTCGTTGTGGTTGTTTGTATGTCTTTGTGTGTCCTTGTTGTAGGTTCACGTCTGTTTTTGGTTGTTTTTAATCTCTTTGGTGTCGTTTCACCTCTCCAGAGGTGTTTTGTGTGTTTGTGTATTATATATTTGTGTTTATTTTGAGGTCCTTTCACTTTTGGTGGTCACTTTGTGGCATCACAATCTAGTGTTTCTGTCTTTGTAGTCGATTAAGAAAATCTTTTACGATCTCATTTTCCTTTTTTTTCATATTTTTACCCATTTCTCTAATGGTCGTCGTTTCTAAATCTCTTTTTCAGATTTTGTCTTGTGGTGTTTTTGTGTGTTTTTGTGTTTCTTGTGGTCATGTTCTATAGTTGGTCATTAGCTTTTGTTTCCTCGCTTTGCAGTGATGTTGATTTTGACTCTGAACAGAAGAGTTACTCCCGACAGACTCCAGCTCGTCTCAGGGGCTCGAGTCCTGGACCTCTCGTGTCCTCCTCTCCATCATCGGACGGTTTGTTAAGTTCATTTACACAATAAACCTCTTGAAGCATAAATCAAAGAACGACAGTGACACTGCTGCAGAGCGGGGTGACACGCTGTGGCTTCATCTGAGCTGGAGATGAAACATGTGTCGAGCGCAGCCAGTGCAAACAGATTTAATGCTCCACGATCGGGGAGTCATAGAGAAATCACAGATACGGCGTCTGGGCGGAAAGAAAAAAGCCAAACGCTCGCAACACACTGTGTCGCACGAATGTGGAATTTGAACCGACAACCTCGCCCGTCAATGCAAGAGGAAAGTGAGCAAACAGGCACAAGCTGAATATTGTGATCAGTGCAGGACCTGGATGATAAACCTCTCACAGGAGAGGTCACCTGAGCGCAGCCCCGCCTCCATCGCACCATCACACAGCCTCACTCGTTCTCACTGGTCAGTTTATTGACCCCGGGCCCCTCCCCCCCCACCCCCCCCCCCCCACCCCCCCCCCCCCCTCCTGGCCCCACACGTCTGTTCCCGGATGCATTTCTGACCAAATCCTCTGAACTGAATCCCTGTTCTCCTGTGGTCCAACGTGTTCTCTGGGTGTGTGCTGGTAGGAATCAGTTGCAGTGCTCTCAGGGTTCACTCGGCCCGGCTGCACAGCGCTAACATGTCATTTACCCCCCCCCCCCCCCCCCCCCCCCTAAAATAACCAATTAATACGCTTTAACCGAGGCTTGGGTTTTATGCTAACTCAGGAAACTTGCAAAACGTCACTCAATATTTCCTGCCCGTCCATAATGCACAGCGTTAAAGTTGTGGTGGTATTTGGTTAAGCTCGAATATCTGCGTGGAAGCTGTTTTCACAGAAGTTATTACTGAAGCTCAGAATATGCCCACACTGTCGTGATATTTGTAAAGAGCCCTGGATCTGTAACATATGCCAATAAATTAAAGACCATCTGTAAACGCAATAAGCTGAATTAGCTGCAGGGGCATCGACATCTTTAGACCTTCTCAACGTAAGTAATATGAACAAGTGGAGCACGTTCCTCCACCAAGTCCCAACAGTTTACATTCAATAACACCTGAGAGAGGGTAGTTGATAGAAAAGGCATATTTAAAATCTGCTAGATAATGATTTAGATTTGATTCAGATCCATATTTCACACACTCGTAGATCATCAGTCCAGTAACTCTGTGTTCCTGTGATTTGTTTCATCAGGATCTGTGAATTGTTCCCTGGGAAATTAGTGAAAATGTACAAATAATGCAGAAAATGTTTTAATCTGCACCAACTTCAATAAGTTCTTCATTGGTCGATTTGTGGAAATCAGTTTTGTAGCTTTTACTTTCTCGAGCTGATGAACCAACCAAGCTTCAGGGGTGAAACCGAAACCTCCTGGTGGACGTGAAATATCTAGTAGCAGTTATATAACCATCATTTATTTAGATGAAGAGTTTGGTCACTATATGAAAACGTGATCCCATCATCACAGCATAATGTACCACAGAAGAAGAACACCGGCCTGGTTCAGGCAGATACAACAAAAGTTCGCTTTTAGCTCTGGTTTTGTTCTCCACCAACTGCAGAAGGAAATATTTGGGTCTCGACTATGTTCACAGGTTCGATTCTGTGTTGGTCCGCCGTGTACGCTAGGGTGTCACAGGTTCTTCTTTCTTTGCTGAGAGTATTGAGATAAATCTGAAAGAGCGAGTGAACGACGAGCTGAACATCACGGTGAGGTTCCGCTGATTCAAGTGTAAATGGGCTGTTTCCAAAAAATGTATTTGATTTTATGAATGTATAAATAAATGAAAAACAGTTGTTGAAAGATCATTTTGAATCATGTGAGCTGTCAGTTGTTTTAGCTCAGTCTTGGCAGCTGCAGTCTCAACAGTAAACCGGTAACAGCTCCACACATGGAGGCAAAGTGCTCCCGGGGTCGAGGCCTCGTTATCCCCTGTGAGAACGTGGCCTCAGGGACTCATCTGGACTTTCAGGCTTCTGGCAGCTAACGTCCGAGAGCCGCGGAGGACGGTTTGCTGCACGAGACGCTCGCTGACAGTTACGCTGTCAAGACCCGGAGCTGTGATCGTCCCCAGATGTTCCTCCTGCGGATCAGGTGCGTGCTCCAGAGCTGCAGCGATTACAGGGTCCCGGGCATGTTTGGTAATGAGGACACTTCCTGTCCTGTGTACGAGGCCTGAGATACTTTCACTTCCCTCAGAGAAAAAGAAAAGGACGACCGGGACATTCGTGGAGTTAATGGAGTGTGATTCTACCAAAGTGACTTGGCTCTGACAGATGATGAGGAAATGGACTCCGATCCTGAGTGAAGTCTCTTTCCTGGAGAAAAAACAAATGATGTGCCATTCGATCCCCGTCACCACCACTTCCTCAAAATGTAATCATCTGCTTTTCATTTCGGTTTAAGTCCTCCACCTCCAAACCAGTGTTTTCATTTTCATTGAATCTGTTTGCTGATTATTTTTAATATCACGAAGATCATTTATTACGTCTGAAAACTGCTGCTGGAAATGTCCAAAACCCAAAGATTCACTCAAGTTGATATAATGATAACTGATATTTGTATTAATTGCAGTTAGTTGAAAGATCTAATATAAGTTTTTATGATACCAGGATCTTTGCATTTGTACTTTTTCATCATTGAATTTCGTTTTGTACTAATTGTTATGCAGACAAGGTTACTTGTTCTCAGTGGTTCAGTTTGAGCTGCATGATAAAATGTCTACCTTGTGGAAATCCAGTAATTATAAAGTGCACAGGAACAGTTATTCCATCGTGCACTATCTGCATTGCTCATCTTTTGAAGGAGAAGTCGGAGGAAACCAACTCAACACGGGGAGAATCTGCAAAAAGTTAATTTCAAGTGATCCACGTCCCTGAGAAATGAGAAATTCTTTAAAGGCTGAAAGCTCTGGAAATAAATCTATCATGCTCAAAGAAGACTTCTCCCGAAACACAGAGATTCAGCTCCTCTGCATATTTAAAGTCGACAAAAGTGAGAAGAATTTTTCCGATTTCTCTTGATAAATAACTTCAATCAGTTAATAAAACAGTTTTTGATGAAACCCCCCCGTCAGCCTCACTTTCCCTGAACCTCTCCGCTCCAGACTCTTAATCTGATTCAACACAGGGTTGTGTCAAGTGCGGCTAATCTAATTGATTGAATTATTGCAATAATTAGGTTCCATTTGCTGTAATGAAGTTTTATTTTTCCGAGCTCGGACAAAGAGCGCGACACACACACTCGAAAAATGGTAAAAAAAAAACGTGTCGGAGCCTCGAGGCACGAGATGAATTATCTTTCACCTCTGGAGCGAGGCTTCACTAATCAACTGTACGGCGGTTAGAGAAGTGAGCGACTCCCTGAGAGGCAGCTGGAAGCCATTGTGAGAGCTCGGGAGGTCGGCAAAGAAACACAACCTGTGTGTGTGTGTGTGTGTGTGTGTGTGTGTGTGTGTGTGCTCGGGGTAATTGTTTTTTTTTCCTGAAACAACCTCGGCAAGTGCAGGAGACCTTGGAGGCACAACACATGACACCGGGTTGATCCCGCCCCCGTGAAGGAAACCATGGACTCCACTGGCACCTTGAGAAAAAAAAAACAAAACACATGTGACCTCGGAGAGCGCAATTTCATTTCACACTACATTAGTAATCTGATTACTCGGTGGAACGTGACACCAGCCGGGTCCTCGGGCGCGGAGGCCTGTGGACAGAACCGGTGAGCTCATAGCGCGGAGGCTCCACGCCCAGTGCTACCGTTGGAGGGCTCGGTGAACCCTGGCGCTCTCACCAGCCTGCGCCGTAAGCCGAGACCCCCCCCCACGCCAGCAGCCATGAGCTGTCGGGCGGCGTTATGGCTGAGGGCCTCTGGACTGGACCACACGGAGGCTCCTGGGGGGGGGGCCAACGTCTCCTCCCCGAGTGGCCCACACACCGGCTCACCAACAGGGCCCTCCATTCACCCACAGCCTGAGGGGGGGGGGGGGGGGGCAATTAGAAAGACCTCTCAACCCTGATATGAACCATGGGAACAGTGTCCGCCCACAACCCCGGCTGCCCCCCCCCCCCCCCCCGTGAAATTAATTAAGTGTAATTTCACCGACTTAACGGCAGAGTACACGTTCAGCAGGATGACGCACTACAGAACCATTCTTCACCACTTATGGCAAGTCGTCAAATTCTGTTTTGCACAAGCAGAGCTCCGGTGAAGCCACAGCACCGAGAGCGGGAACCTCACGGAACCGCAGCTCCTTCATCATTTTGTTTACCGCCTCATTGTTGGCACAGGGTGATTCCCGTATGTGTCATGAAACGAGGTGGAGCGCCGTGTGTGGAATTCAGAGTCTGGACATTTCCTAGCGAGGCGAGCTATTGTCTGAGAGCGAGGTTTGTGTTGGACGCGCTCCACATCACCTCATGCTGGAGATTACGGCACAAGCCACCCAGAGAGCAGAATCCAGCAGGAATTTTTTAATAAATTTGTCCAGCGTTATACAAAAGAAACCTTGTCCTTTTTTCTTTTTATATATATATTCCTCCTTTTCTCTGTTTGCTGGATATGAAGAAAGGATGAAGTCACCGTCCTGCTGGATGTTTACTGTGTTATTGAGAAATTATGAATCTCAAAAGACAAACAAACAAACACAGAGACGGGTTGAAAACAACTAGATGAGTTTTTAAATCAATTTCTCCCTGATAAGGTCACAGTGCTGCCGTTGTGATGGGATGAGTCACATATAACTTATGAAAAAACATTGTTTATTATCTTTACATCATGTGATCTCCCACTCAGCGAAGCTCAATTGACCTCGACTGAACGCTGAAAATGGAAAAGTCCTGTTTAAACACTGACATTTGAGACGGGATCACTTCTCAGATAAGGAGAAGTTGCTTTGTCTCAGTTTTCACGTTTAAACGTTTTAAAACTCTGGAGTATTTGTCTTTGAGTGAGACCACACGGCTGCTCCTGGATCTCAGGGCGAGTACAAATTGCTCTTGTATGTTCTTATCCGGGTTTCGATCGGGGGGGGGGGGGGGGGGGGCGGCCCCTGAACGTGAGCTCCAGGCCCGTTAATCTGCCTCTGCTGAACAAATCGCTGTCAGACCTGGAAAACAAGAAACCAGCTTGTGCACCCAGACGAACCACCGGGGCCGACGGAGGAGGGAGGACGTCTCTACACCTGAAAGTCTTTTCACAGCAGTTCCCTTCTGCTGCTGTTAGACTTTTCCAGTTTTACTCCAACAAAGCAGGAAGTGAATTGTCCTCGAATGCATCAGATGCAACCGACAAACTGAAACACAGCCCAGCTTTTTCATTTCTTCCTTTTCACTTTCCTCTCCCTCTCAGAAAGGGATGAAAACATTATGACTCCAGCGTCTGAGCTCAGCTGCTGCATACCTGCCGGCTGCACGCAGGTACTCCTAAATCCCCCCCACTAACCTCGACCGTCTGTCAAAACATCTCTGCAGGAGTCACGTGCATCACACTGACTCAGCTGTGTGAGTGCCTGTGTGTGTGTGCATTGAGCAGATCTCTGATCAGATTCGAGGTCCACAGGTCGTGTGAGTGTCTGGAGGACGTATCTGTTTTTTTCCGCGTGGGAAAGAAGGAGAAGACTTTCGGTCACTTTGCTGTTTTTATTGTCACCGGACGTGTTGCATTACGCCCGGCCGCAGGAATGAGACTCTTAAGACTCCACATGCACGCCAGAGACAGTCAGCAGCCGGAAATGAAGACTGTGTCACGCCACAGAAAAAACATTCCTGCCGGGTTTATCCCATCGACGCCACAGCTACTCAACGTGGACGCCTGACAGCCAAAGAGCCCGGAGCCGGGGATTCGTTCCACATTCTTCTCCCTGTCTCACCACGGAGGGTTCGAGAGAAGGAGGTGAATCAGAAACAGAAAAAGTGGCGCTCATGGTAATGCTGCCGGTGAGCTGTCATCGAGATATGAAACTCTACGCCTCGTGAACTCGCTGGTCCCCCCCCCCCCCAGCTGCCGTATCCCATTGCCTCCGCCGGGAATTCACCTCCACATAATCCAGCGGGCCGTCACCTTGAAGCGGTCGGCGAGCTGCAGGTACAGAGCGGCGTGCAGGCAGACAGTGAGAATAAGGTTTCATCAGCTGCACGCCGGCTGTCGGAGCCGTGAGGTCACAGAGGAAACGCTGTGGACTGACGCTGGAGGAAAGGCCTCGTCAGAATAAAACAGTTTGTCAGGATTTATAGCGCTCAGTGGCTGAAGAATCAGTAATGTCAAAAGGGGAATAATAAATAAAAAACCTGCAACCTCAGATGATGATGTTTAAGATGATTATTGGGTCAGAAATGTGTCTTCAATTCTTATAATTCACGTCATATGATCTTTAAAGCATGAAAAGGTCCTAGAAATGATCTTTAAGGGCCGAGTCCCACAGACGTGAGGGTATCTGTGACGAATATGTTCTTCCTGCAATACGTTCACTTTGCATTAGCGTGTTTGTGACCAGACCCTGAAGCTGCTTCCAGACCTGAAGGCTGGATTGTCTCCTGAAATTATCCGGAGAAGCTGGTCAGTTGCTTTTCCTGACAGCCCCCGATAATTTTTTTGGAATATTGTCTGAGCAAACCCATGCAGCAGCGAGTGGGCGTGTTGATGACATGTTTAACATGTGACGGACGTGAGACCAGCGAATACAAAAACCCCAGAATATAAAATCTGAGACAAACAGAAGACTGAGACGTCAGCTTGGATAAACAACGAGAGTCGAGAGCTTTTGGTGCCAGGGGCGAACTTTGGTGTTGAGGTGCCATAAACAGAAACACGTGATCTCCATACCAGACACACCAACCTGAAGATGCTTCAGGGAGAAGGTCCGGACTCAGATCTGTGACATGTTCTGGAGTTCATGTCTGAAAACCTCCTCGATCTCACATCAACTTGCAAACGGCTCCACGTTGCTCCTCAGCCTCTTTCGGCTCCTTGCTTTGCTTCCACTCTACGGTCCAGTCCCTTGTCTCTCAGCAGCTCTGTCTCCAGCTGCTGCAGCTGTTTCCAGTGAACTCGCTCTGACAGACCCACGGCGCTCTACCTGCTCGGCGCTGAACAGACGACAGACAGGAGACGACCTGACGAGAGAAGTCAAACATCCAGCTCCTGCACGGAGCCAGGTTTCCCCCCCGGGGGTCGAGAACAGAGCTAATGGAGCTGGACGTCGGTCAGTGTGGACGGAAACATGAGTCTAAATAAATGGATGTTAAAACGGCACCGAGCTGCTAACACATCAGCCGAAAACTGTTTTATGAGGAGATGATTTAACCGAGGGATTTGATTTCTGCTCTCTAAAGACGACAGATGAAGAGTTTGACCTCGATCAGTCAGATATCACAACAGAGTGGATCCAGTTTCACATCTGATCCGAGCAACGTGATGCAAATTCAGCTCAAGAAGACGAACCAGAGAGGCTCGTTTTTTAACTTTCAATACATTTACATCCAGTTCCTCTTCAAAGCATCTGAAACCGATGCTGATGTTTTATAAACACAGTTTCACTGGTGCTCATCCTGAAAGACGTCAAATCCAAATCCCTCACAAGCCGAAAGTCTTCGTAGGAAACGTCTCCACTGTCCATCCCGTCTCGTGTCCACAGCTGCTGTTGTTTCCTCACACGCACACTTTCCCTGAGTTATTCTAACACAACAAATGTCCCCGTTCTGAGGTCAAGTAGACGATGACCTCATGCTTTGCCTCCAGAGCTCCGCCCCTCATGACAGATGTGGCAGAGAACCGCGAGTCAGAAACTCTAGAAAGCAAAACTGGGAAATCGCTTTGTTTTTATTTTTGCTGCTGATCAGCGGCGGGGAGAAGACCTCTCTGTGAATTCCAAGGGCAACAGGAAGACTTGATTGGGTTTCAATGGGAACTGGTGGAAATCTGTGGTCACCAGAACCCAAGTGGAGCGGCCAGCTCTGACCAGTCAGTGAACCCACTGAGACCAGTTTAATAAACCACATCTCGTGCTCGACAATAGTGACACAAGAGTTTTATTTCCCCGGTCGACCGCAGAAAAATACTCTTTTGACACATTAAAGGCGGAAATATTATCATATTTTTCTGAGGGAATGTGGTGTTGCTGTTATTTCACATAATTACAGAACGAGCCAGCGATGACAAACACAAAGTGGGTCCACCCAACACAAACATGTCCAACAGCAGCCGGCCTCGTTACCAGAGGAAAGGGTCTGAGAGCACAGAGGCTTCCTGAGCAGGAGCAACAATCAAACACTGAGCAGCATCGGGGACAAAAAGGGTTTGTTTACAGAATGTTGGTGGAAAATATTTAGATTTATTAGAAATATGCTCATTTTTTTTTTTTTTTTGTTCCTTTTTCTCTTTTCTCTTCTTTCCCTTCACCTCGAGACAGGTAGGGTTGGGTGGGTGTGTGGGAGGGGGGGTTACTATTTAACTGGAACATTTTGAATTGTCGATGCACAATAAACATACTATAAAACAAGGAGAGACAAAAAAAAAGAAATATGCAGATGTTGATTTTGCAGTTTATTGCAGATATTTGCAAAATACAGGAACGATGGTGAATCGGTTGTTTGCAAATCCAAAGAAGGAAAAGAGAAACGTATTGAAAGTTTTTTAGTTCTTCCTCTGAAAATCTAAATACTCTTAAACATGAAGATTCACAACTCTCTCATTTATCTAATGGGCAAATATCAACATTGAAGACTTTGACCGTTTCACCTCCAGCTGCTGTGGAGCTGCAGAGAAGAAGCATCTACCTGCTCCTGGTGATGAATAAGGGTTTAGTGCTCGTTGGTGGTGAAAAGGAAATGAACACAACCGCTCTCACAGAACCGGTCCTGCAGCCCGTCCATCGCGGGCTCTGTAATGAAGCCTAATGACAGAGTCCAGATCTGAATCTGCAGACGATGTCCTGACTCCACGTTCCTGTGGCCTGGTGGTCCAGCCGGTGGAGATGAGAGGAGATGTGTCTTGGGCAGGGGGGGGGGGGGGGGGGGGGGGGGATGTTGAAGTGCAGCGGTCGAACAACTCCGTCGTCAGACTCCATCTCACCGACGGTCTCATTTTACCCGAGCGGGTAATTTCAGACGAGCCGCTCTGGGACAGAAATGCTGATTCACAAAACGTCTCTCAGAGTCTCCATTGTCGGAGCGGAGGACGGGGACTCGGTTTTCCAGCCGGTCCCGGCCGCGGGTAACCCGACAGGCTCAGATTGAAGCACAGTGGATCTTTTGATTCTCTCCATGTGAAACACGGTGTTTCCACGTCTGGATCCACAACCGGGACACGAGTCAGCACATTCATCTAGTTCACATCTCAGCCTTGTTTACAAAACCTCCAGGGACTCATGGGAAGAGAGGAACCATCGCCCCCCCCTCCCTCATTATGTCCATTCCAGGGACGTTTTCACAGAGTTGACAGAAATGGTTTCATAATTGCCCTGGCTGACGTTTGCCTCTGGTCAAAGTCTGTGGGTTAGAAGCTGCGGGGACGACACAGACAAAAACAAATCTTCCTCTGACTCCGGTTGGGAGCGATCGGCTTTTTGTTTTCTTGGGTTAAGACATCACGTCAACAAGTGTTTGTTTACAGCGAGGAGGACGTGCAACCGAGACGTTTGATAGGACGAAAACAAAATGATTTATCTTACAACATCCGGCGATATAAGACCCACATGCTCACATCAATTCAGATGCGTATTGAAGAGAACTGTATAATTGATCCTTGAGATATTAAACATTAAATCAAATCAATTTCACTTGCTAGGATTGAGAGGTTTAAACGTGTAACTTAAGATCTGGTTCAGAGGTTTAGTTTCGGCAAAGATTTGCAAATGATCGCAAATTTTAAGATTCCCAATCACGGTCCAGGTCCAAGACAGTTTAAAAACAGTAGGTGGTGTTAAGAGCCACGTTAAACCCAGAGGTAATAACCCATAGGTTTTTAAGTTTTTATAAATTTGGTAATAAATGTCCAAGAAAAGTCATATAATTTAGTTCCCAGATTAATTCTTCTGTATCACGTTTCACAGGTGGACTCTTTGCATGTCACAGTTATAACAGGGTTAAACTCGCCCCTCGTGTGATCCCTGCTGCTCCACATGTTCTAGAAGTGATCAGGTAAATGATTTATTCCTCCAGCCACCGCTCGCCTCCTCCTTGATTCTCACATTCCCTGGAACCCGGTGCACGCCGGCCACGACTCGCGATGGGAAAACCAAATCTTTCAAAGGGAGCTGCAGGAGTTTACAGTCCTGCTGCCTCTGTTAGTTTCTGCAGAGTGCAAGTTGTTGCCTTTGGCCTGCTCCGAGTAAATATTTCTACTCCTCTGTTGTGTTAGAAAATGATGTGTACTCAAACGCAGACTAAATACCGCCTCTCAGACCGTTGTGTTTCTTTACAGTGACTCCTTCCTGTGGGGTTTTGTTCTTTCTTTGTAGGTGTGGGTGCGATGCAACGTCTTCGTGTCACTTGTTTCTTCTCGTTCCCCTCGGCTTCCCATTTCTGACACGTTAATATATTCACGCAAGGCCCATTAAACTGTCTCAAGGTCGGTGGAACATAATCCCAGTATAATGTGATGGGAGTGTTTGCAGCGCCGGGGCCTCGTCCTGATCTGTTCTCCATCAGGTTCACAGGAGATCGTTTTGGTCAACAAACACACAGAGCGCCACAGAGAGAGCGTCAGGGCGAGGAGACGTCCTCCATCAGATCCTGGATCAAATCTTTACGGCCCGGCTGCGAGGACATGAGATGCTCTGCGATCGTAAACACTCGCTCCGGCGGCCAGGAGCTGAAATCTGCAGTCAATCAGACGCCTGCTGCCAAAACCAGAGTCACATCCTCTCCACTTTAAGAGGCTCTCACTTCCTTTCAGTCCTTTTATTTCCCCGGGTCCTGGCGAGGTGAGACGGTGTCACATCCTGTCCTCGGCCTCCTGGTTTTAGCTCGTACCTCATAGGGTGAAGTAATCACTGACTCCGCCTCCGGGCCGCGACCTCCAGGATAATCACTGACTCCGCCTCCGGGCCGCGACCACCAGGATAATCACTGACTCCGCCTCCGGGCCGCGACCACCAGGATAATCACTGACTCCGCCTCCGGGCCGCGACCACCAGGATAATCACTGACTCTGAACAGAAAATTAATCCTCTAGTTTAACGAATGCTCGGCGCTGACAGAACAAACAAAGACTCTTTTGTACCGAGACACAGAACCTGCATCATTCATGTTGTTGTGTTACACCGTGTACGCTTTCCACAGACACACAACCTCTCTCTCTCTCTCTGTGTCACACACACACACATTCACTGCTTTCTGTCTGTCACTCGTTCTCTCTCTGTCACACACATATTCACTGCATTCTTTCTCTCTCTCTCATTCTCTCTGTAACTCTCTTTCACTCTCTCTCTGTGTCACCCACACAGTCACTGCTTTATTTCTGTCTGTCTGTCTGTCTGTCTCTCTCTCTCTCTCTCTCTCTGTCTGTCTGCCTATCTCTCTTTCACTCTCTCTCTCATTCGCTCTGTAACTCTCTTTCACTCTCTCTCTCTCTGTCAGCCACACATTCACTGCTTTATCTCTCTCTCCCTCTCTCTCTCTCTCTCTCTGTCTCTCTCTCTCTCTCTCTCTCTCTCTCTCTCTCTCTCTCTCTCTCTCTCTCACCCTCCCTCCCTCCCTCTTTGTCTTCACCAGGAGATGGAACTCACTTCCTCTGTCCTCTCTGTTCTCACTGCGTCCGAAAGCTGAATAATCACGAATCTGTTGAGTTTTAACAATAAGCTGCGTATTTACGAGACTCATTTTTTTTACTTTTGAATTCTTGTTTACTTAAAACCAATGCGCTGCAGGTGCGTCTGCGTCAACAACAAGTTGTGAGTGCTTCACATTAAACCTAAACGGCAAATAAACACGATTTAAAAGAAACACAAATAAGATTTACGGGTTAAAATTGAAATAAAACGTAAAAATAAACTGTGAAACTGATTTAATAGAAAACTTTAAAGTGAAGTGCAGCTGCAGCGAAAACATCTAAATAAATACTCGCAAATTAAATCTAAATGAAAGACAGTGGCAAACAAAAAGTTGTTTGTTCTTATTTAACAGACCTGAGAGTTGGAGAAGACGTCTTCACATATTTTCGTGAAAGCCGATTGTTATTGTTTAGTTTGATGATGAAAACAGGGACAGACGCGTCCCACATGACCTCAGAGATCTGGGACAGTTCATGGACACATTGGATGATTTTATTCCATTTAAACATCCTGACACACACATGTTGTTCTTCTCTGTCGTTGGAAGACACTTAAGTACAATGGCAAACGATTCAAAGGCTCCTTGACGGTTCAATTCTCTGTCACATGTAATGAAGAGTAGGAAAGTTACTAAATGAACTAATCTGCATGTTTGGGATCTATTTGAGAGAAAGACAATATCGCATCAGTCAAGAATATGATTAAAATAACCCAGTAGTTTTCCAGAGAGTAAAGATATTTTCTAATATACTGATTTTCAACACTGTCATGTCTTCTGGAGCCAGCAGGCAAAGCACAGGGTGAAACAGAGCGTCCACTTTATTAGGTACGCCTGTACAATCACCTGTTCTGCTCACAGACTGTAAATAAAGATGGCCAACATGACAAAGTGAAGCCAAAGCACCTTGATCTCCCCCTGGTGGCAGGCGGCAGTAATAGGTCATAAACCATTCATCCTCCGTGTTAGCAGATGGGACATGATACGTTTGGTTTTAATTGGTTATCTGATGTTAACAGGGTGAAAGGTCATGATGGATTAGTCGACCATGTGACCTTGTATATGTTGTGGAGTGTAGACGTCTGTTCCTTCTATAAACCTCCTGTGGTTCATACTACAGAAAATCTGAAATGAAATCTATTCCCACTCCATTCTGATTGGTCAGACCTGGTGGAGCTCTGACACCACCTCCTAGCATGTGCTCCCGGTCGACCACAGTCTGATCCCGACGTGTTCCTCCACATGTGTGTACATCTGGCTCGAGTGTGAACGACCTCCACGGGTCCAGGAAGTGACTGTTTCTGTTGTTTGCGTATAACTCGTCTGAAAAACCACAAAGTGAGTCTGAGCCACAGAAAACAACCGAGTGTCCCAACAATGGAAGGAAAAGCAAACGATCGACTGGCCGAGTCAACGGAATCTAAAAGATCCAATTAAAACCTGACGACTTTATGAGCCTTGATCTGATTGGATGACAGGATTCAGATACCGTGACTCACTCTCCCTCTGGGGGGTGGGTGTGGGGGGGGTGTGAGGGTCTAACTGAGGCTACAAATCGGTCGAGTGTAAATCGATGCCTCTGTAAAACCCACATGTGTGATCTCCGTGCTCAGAACCAAAACATTACGTCTCCGGCTGCAACCACACGTTCTGCAGCAGAACTTCCAAACGAGAGCGAGAGAGACAGAACTTTGAAACCTGCACTCGTTCCTGCTCAGGAGTTTCTCGTGTTTGTTTTCAGCAACACTGTCGGAGAGTTCTGGTTCCGGGACGCATTCCAATAATCAGACAAAACAAATACGTGATCCACAGTCGAGCGTAATGGCTCAACAACGTGGATGCAGCCTCGGCCATTAGCTCTGGGGGGGGGGGGGGACCAGATGCGTCTCGAACCCTCAGACTCGACCTCTTGTGCGTCTAATTTATTTGCTGTATTAATGGGTTTCAGGGCAACACAACGGCTTCTGCATTCTGGTTTATATACAAGTTGTCTGTGGACCCCCCCCCCCCCCCCCCCCACACACACACACAAACACACACACACACACACACACACCATCTCCCCCTTGTACTCGTCTGGAGGACTGTGTGTGAGAGGTCTCTCGTGCACACAATCATTTTACCCCCCTCGCAGCAAGTCAAGGCTGCAGTGTGTTGCATCATGACTCAGCAGCCAAGAGGTTGTTTCCCCCCCCCCCCCAGTTCTGCTCCTAATCATGGTGCTAAATGCCAGACTTTACTGAGGGAATTTTAATTAAATACATCATTCCCCAAAAATCCGGTCCATTTATTTTGGAAACACTCAGCGTCGCTCGTGATTCGTCTCGTTCCCTTGTTGAGTCGAGCGGACGCTTTGGTTCCAGTTTTCATTTCAACAAGTGCTGCAGGGATCTCTTAATGTGCCACCTTGTTTTTAATGGTGGATGTTTCTCCTCAGGAGCCTGGGGACTTGCTGCCGTGGACACTTATACTGATGAGATAAGAGGTTGATCATCTCAGGAGTCTTTTCTCTTTTTAAATAGTTGATCCTCCTCTGATTTACCTGGTTTGTATTTGTCAGGTTGAAGTTTGACTTTGAATAGATGTTTTCTTTATGTCCTGTGAAGCCACATTTACTGCGTCTGCTCATGTTTGACGACCAACAACATTCAAAATGGTGCGTGGACGAGGAAGCAGACTGTTGTCGTTTAGGGAACAAATCCTCCAAACTTTCTTACTTTGCACCGATGGCCTCGTGCCCGTCAAGTTGATGGTTTCGGGAAATTACAGAAATTGGCGTAAACAGCCTCCATCTTAATCTGACGTGGAGAAGACCTTTTAGACACAGACACTTCATCTGAGGCAAAACGAGCCACAAAGATTTTATTCAGAGTAAGAAAACTGCATCGGGATCAGACTGACAGTTCAATTATGGCGTTTTCAAAAGGAAGGTCACTCGTGAAAAAGCCCCTGATTCAGTTCGTTCAGAGAACTTGTAAAAGATGTTTTCATTCATGCACAGAACGTCTCCAGGAGCCAGCTCTTCTCGCTGGAATCATAAAATGTAGAACTTCCTGTGAGCAGGAAGATTTTTCCTCATGAGGTTCAGCAGCAGGTTCACTGCTGTTCTACGGTGATCGGCTGAATTTGAACATGTGTATGTGAATATGTCAATGCAAACGTAACATTTCAGCTTCAACTATCAGAATCTCTTCATCACTCGACTGTTCAAGTGAGAGCAAAGTGGCAACGTCCCCCGTTTGTGCTCGAGTTCAGGGAAACGTCAGAACATTAAAAATCCCCACGGCGAAAACGAAAACGTCAAGTCCAACACGTCTGCAGGCAAAGCGAAGCGATCCAAGAGCGGCGATGCGCGACTCGGAGCGGAGGATGATTAGACGGAGTGGAGGAGAGGAAGAGGAGGAGTGACACGGGGCTCGGTGAAGAAAGCCAGACACTGAAACGGTTCCTGAACGGTTCTGTGAGGTGAAGCAGACCCGGCGTCTAAAACATATTACATGATTACACTGAAGTGGAGAGAGAGCAAGGGGAAGTTTTACAGCTCAAACCGATCCCACAATCCAGGAATTTAAAACAACTCCAACTTGGAGCATGTGCAGTTTCTTCTTAGGCAGTGCAGCTGATGGATGGAATATAAGATTGTTGGATTTTCCCTGTGTCAACAGAGCACGCTGTAAATTTCAACGTGTAAAGTTCTGTTCCTGTAAATCACGTTTTAACAACGGCCACATGGGGTGAGAGCGTTTCCTCTGGAGACTTCCACTGGGCTCCCAGAGGCAGCGATGGAATTTCACTGTGGAGCGTGCAGCACATAACTCTGTGATGAAGAGTGAACAAGTATTGTTATTTCATGCATTTTGTTACAGCTGCACTTTTACTGCACCTGAAAACCAATAAATATTGTTCTATTTATATGTTTGGACACGCTGGCCTTTTCTGATAGGACGACTTAAGACCCTAATGCCCCAAACACCAATTCATTTTCACCAGAGATCTATAAAACATATTTTTTATAAACATTAGACGGATCAATTTACAGTAAACTGAATCAGCGGTAGTAACAGAATCAACGTGTTTTAATGGATTTTTGTGTCCACACAACCTTAATACACGCTTAACTTTAATTATTAAGAATAATATGATTAAAGTATAGGTATGAGGTGCTAAGAGAGTTATCTTAGCAATCAAAAAATCTTATTAAACTGTTTGTTGCTCTTTATATGTAGTAAAGTCAGATTGTATTAATTATAATGATTATAACTTAGTCATTAATGTATTATCACCTCATCAGGCTCCTATATGGAGGAGAAAGTATTGTATTATTTAGTATTGCTATCATTTTAAAATGGTATGTGATCTGCACTTTGTAATTAGACTTGAGGAAATATCAGTTCTGTCATTTCCTGGTTCAGCCATTATTGATTATAGGTCACGACCTTGTGGGCTGTGGCTATTACCTGGTGCTTCTATGCTTTATTTCCAGGGTACACTGAGCTCATTACACTGTGTTCTATTCTTTAAACAACTGGAAAATTTGATTCGTTCTCAAAAACCTTTGGCCGGCAGTGTGTACTTGATGGAATATAAACAGAATCAAGCTCTTTCCAAATGTAAAAATCAGATTATTGCGGTTTTAATCAGTTACTCGATATCATGGGATGTAATTTGGGCAAAGAGGGCTGAACCTTTTTTTGTCTCATTTCATGACCTCATCGCAATATCCCCTCAATTTGCTGCAGTATCGTTTTAAGTATACTTCTGAACACTCAGACTGAATCATCTTAGTTTAAAAAGAAGTAGAAGAAGTCTCCAACATGTGACTTAACCGTGACAGAACAGTGCCATTGGAGCCTCTGGCATCATCGCGTTAACGCAGTGTCCCCGAGCAGAATGACACAGATTGCTGTGATCGATACTTCACCTGCACAGCTTGAGACCGGCTGCACACAAATCAATGGACGTTCAGAAACCCAGAAGTGAAACTGGTAGCGGTGAGAGCTAAACCATCATTTAAGTCACTCATCCGTGTGGTTTCATTTCACTTCTCCTAACAGCCCGTTTCACCACGTCCTCTCTGAGATTGGAAGCTGGGTCTTGTTTTCCAAAAGGCCACGTTGATGTCATGGGTCATCGAAGCCAAGTCCATCAACAGAGAAAATACAGGGGACAGTTGACTGTGAAGTTCAGAAGTGAAGCTGTGGGAAACTTAAAGACTCCCAGTGAGACGCTGACATTTTCCAGTTGGGTGAATGTGATGGAGGGAATCATCGGTTTTTCCATCACTGATCAACTGCAACTGGGCAAATTGTGAAGCTGACATTTCAACTCTTTAAATCATTAAAATTAAAATCAATATATTTTCTCTTGGAAATAGATGTGAGCTCAGGCTGTAAATCTATATTTATATATAATCACGTAGGCAGCAACTCTCTCAGAGCGTTTATTGAGGCGTCTTGGAATTTCATTAAAATTTACGGCTTCTCACTCACAAAAATATTTTTATTCACTCTGTGTTTATGCCAGAAAGTTCAACAGCAGAATAAACCAAAGCGTCACAGGCTCTGGTCCCAACGTTACTAAAACCTCAGTGACGATGGATTTGGTTCTGACGACAAAGACGCTTGAAAATGAACAGTTTACACATTGGGATTTTCTTTTCCTTTAATAATAATAATACATTTTGTATATAGGTGCCTTTCACAGAAGAGACAAATACACAACAATAAAATAAAATGAGCAGTGAATAAAACATTTTGTACGTTGGCCAAATGGAAAACAATCAGACTGAAGATGGGATTTAAAGATGTATCTTATGGGAGGGAGTTCCAGAGGTGGGGATCAAACAGGATGTCTCTACATCCCATGGTGGTCAAGCGGGCAGGTGGTACAGTGGCAGGTGAATAGGCTTATTGTGGATTTCCAGTTATTCCATTGGAATGACCTGATTTAAACTGGTCTGAACTGGGCCTCCCAGTTGAAGTCCAGGTGCAGGCGGCTGCTGCAGCTCACATCCATCAACATGTCCAACAGAGCGGTTCTCCACCTTAATGATTTTGGGAAAGCTGCTTCTGTTAAAGTCCCATTTATCTGCAGTTGGGCTGTAACATGTCAACACAACGTGGCGTGAGAATTGAAATGGATCAGACTAAGTCCTGCTGCAGAGTGGGGGGGGATTGAACCTGCAGAGACATGTGTTTGGCTCACGATGATGAGGTCAGCGATCTGCTCTGTGCCACAGACTCAGCCCTCCGGTGTGGAGCTGAAACCGAGGCAGCTCCGGTCAGGAGCTCGCCGAGGACAATAAATTGAACAAAAACGGAACCAACTCAAAGGGGAAACTATTCATCCCAGTCCTATAACTCTTCCTGCTCCTTTCCCCCCTATTATATTTTATGTCTGAGCCCTTTTCGCACTGATTGCATTAGCAGGCCCCCGAAGAGCCTTGGAAGAACAGAGCCGTCATAGCTGGACGCAGCTGAGTGGAGGAGGAGCCGGGGCTCTGCAGAGAGAGAGGAGGCTCCAGTGTCGTCCTGTAAACAACTTCTCAACACAAACACACATCTGACCTGATGGGTTTTACTTTATCTCCTCATGACAGTCGTCTTACTCGGTTTTGTTTATGTCTAATAGATACGCTGTAGTTTATTGCTCTTCAGTTTTACTGCCTGGAAATCTCTGAACACTCTTTTCAAAGTCGTATACAAATAGTTCAATCACGTCATGTTTCCTAATTATCTTATTATTTGATGATATGGTTGTTGCAGAAGTAGTTGTAGTAGCAGAAGTAATTGTAGTAGTAGTTTTAGTAGTAGTAGTAGAAGTATTGTAAATAACATCAATCATTGTGCTGTCAGGGGAAGTTGTAGCAGCTACAACATAATTAATGGTTATATAATATAAGTAGTGGAGACTGCAGTAATGGCTGTGGTATTCAAAGTAATCATGGTAGTTGCAGCGGTAGTATAATACTAGTACTAATACTTTCTAAAAAAGCTGGAGTCATAATTGTAATAGCTATTACTAATGGTTAGATTTGTATAGTAGTAGTTCTACTAGTTACAACTAGTTACTACTACTAGTTATAGTAGGAACAGTTGTAGTGAACAGCTATGAGCCTTAGTAAATCGGTAGTAGTAGTATAAGTAGTAATGGCAGTGTTTTCATTAGTAGTTATAGGGGCAATGGCTGTTGTAGTGTTGGAACTGGTACTGACCGTAGCAGGAGTAGCCTAGTAGTAGTGGCTGTATTTGTTAAAGTAGTAATTTTAGTGGTAGTAATAGTAAAAGTTATATAAGCAGTAGTATTAAGGTAGAATTATATGAAGAAAGTAATTGTGATAGCTGTATAACAGTGTTGATGAGAGCAGCAGCAGTGGTAATGACTGCAGTTTTAGTAGTAATAGTAAAAGTAGCAGTATAATTGTATCTATGACAGTAGTTAGTAGTAGTTAGTACTTGTAGTGGAAGGGTGCAGATGTCAATTATACTTTCAGCAGCCATATTAGTGTCAGTAACGATCAGTACTCAGTTGTATTTGAGTGAAGTACTTTGTAGAACTGGAAAGTATCAGAACCAGTGACAGTAGCAGCAGTGATGTTGAGTCTGGTTCCTCACATGTGCTGAGACTTCACCACATTAAATCATTTGTGTCTCAGAGACGCAGCATCACAGACAGTGACCTGCAGCATCACAGACACTGACCTGCAGCATCACAGACACTGACCTGCAGCATCACAGACACTGACCTGCAGCCTGAGACTCTGGAGCACGAAGCTTTAAAGAGTCGTTGAGGTCACGGCCGATCTCCTCCCTGAAGCACAGGTCTGCTCCCGTCTCCTCCTGGACTCTTGTTTACTTCTTGCAGCGACTCGGCTGCATGTGATTCATTAAACCTCAGCGCCCCCCCCCCCCCCCCCCCCCCCCTCGGTGTCGTCATCCTGCTGCAGAGTTCACGGACGTTATCAGCGCTCCGCTATGAATGAATCATGGAAATTGCTGCAATTATCCCTCAACCAGATCCTGTGCATGTTTACAACCTTAAAGCCCGAGTGTTTCCTCACTGCGTTCGTCCACGGGACAGCGGGAGGAAATATCAATATGGCTTGCATCAAGTGGGAGGATGAATTATTCTTAATTGCTTACAGAGAGCGGTGATGCTTGGGGGGTATTGTGGTGAGTCAGCGGGGGGGGGGGGGGGTGCATGATGACAGTGGCTGGAACAGTGAACAGGAGGTCGTGTAGGATTCAGATAAAGGTTGATGTTTCTCTGTGTCTTACAGAACATGACTTTATAAGGCTCACATGTAGGAGCTGATGCAAACACGCCTGTTCAGCCCATAGACTGGAGATATTAAGATGGACGCCATGACAGGTCAACAGAAGAGAAGCCAAACCATCCTAATCGCCCCCTTGTGGCTGGCTGAAGTATAGAGTCATAAACTCCACCTCCTCTGGGTTTGTGGATGGGACACAAACCAAAACAAGACAAAGTACACATTAAATCAGTTTTTCTCAAATATGGATTCTGTTATTTTTGTTTTTTCTTAATTTTGCTGGTATGTTTGGTTTTAATTATTCAATGCAATAGACATATGGTGAAACATCCTGATTGGCAGCTGAGGCCGACTTGTGATTGGTTGAAAGTGTGTGCTGACTTAACTCAAACAGGTAGTGGTTGATTTTGTCAAATAGGACTTTTGACTCTGGAGACGTTTGTTTGAATCCCATTACGTTTGTTTGACTGAGCCAACTTTTATCTTAAGTCTTTATTTAAAAAAAACATTGAAATATCATCCTGCCCCCAATATCTGCCTTTTGGGCCTTTATATTATTACAAATTAGATAATTAATATATTAATTAATTAATTAATAGTAAAGAATAAGTAAAACGATACTGCACGAACAGAGAATCCTGTGTATACTCATGTTTTTTTATTTTTTATCTGACATGTTCTATTCAATATGGACGTCACATTATATCGGCCTGAACCATTCAGTACATCTTGAGCTTCATGCTGTTCTGCTTGTGAACACAGTCGTCCTCTGACTTTAGAATAGATCTGTAGTAACTTGAGCCACAATACGCTTCATTTCACGACTGTTTCCACTGAGGCCTGTGGTGCAGCGTTTAAATACCAAAGAAAACAAAGGACCCAGAGCAGCAAGGTATAGATCTGAAAATGTGCTTTAAATACCAGTAAAAAATTGTTTGGCACGGAAGAGAAATGTCCAATAAAAACACCATGTGTTCCCTTCCCGGACAACCAATTGGGAGAATTTAGAGGCGCTCTAAAATTGAACAATTGGATTGTATTTCTGCCAGAGGAGAGAAGTTCTGCTTCGACTCAGCCTCAGAGGTTGTGATTATTCAATAGGAAAAGTTCCTGTGAGGCAACTTTTAAGGAAATATTCCCAAACACAAATGTTTTGAATCCATCTTGAAGAACATTTGTTAACTTTGACAAACAAACAAACTTGATCAATATCTCTGTCGGCGGTGGTTTTATTTAATTGTGTTGTTGTGACTCATAACAAAATGACATGTGGAAATAAATAAAGATGGACAACATGATCGCTCCCTGAAAGTGAAGCCAAATCATCTTGATCGCCCCCTAGTGACTACATGCAGTACAGGTTTTAAACCCTGGCCTCCTCCATGTTAGTGAATTGGACAAGTATATGTAAAAAACTTTTTTTTAGAGACATGAAATTAGGAATTAGAAGGAATTAAAGACACTATTATGTATAGTCTATGGTGAAGACACATTTGAGTAAACCACAGCGTGAACATGTATGATTTGAGCTATGTATTAATGTGTTTAGATAATTAGATATGAAACACTGGGCTGAACACGTCTACTGCTGTGTAGCTCCGGAGGTGTGGGGCCTGAATTGAGTTTTCATTGCCCACTTGCCTTGTAGCGGCGAGGTTTCCTTTTTGGATTCACTTGCCAACGCTGCAGAACACCAGCGGCTCTGAGGCGACGGAGTTTGGTGCAGCTCCAGGCCTCGTGTACTCTGAGGCCCTTTGGCCCCGGTAAGCTGAACCCGTTCTACCTGCAACTGGGAAACCATGTCAGCGTGATTCCCACAATTTGTTTTTCCACTTCTCGGAGTGTATGCAGTTGCATTTTTTATTCTCCGTGACTTATTCCACACGAGTTGAATGCCAAACTCCAAACATAAATGTGAACATAGAGCAATAGTCCGAGGAAGTGTTTTCACATTTTAGCTCATTTTCATGCTGAATTGGTTTCATACTGGGTTGGACCAGGAATGTCATGTAGTGGTATTTCTCTTCTTTTCTTTTTCAGGTTTTTTGTGATTGACATTTTCTCTGGCGCTGTCTGTACAGAAACTTTAACACATCTGTGGTTGAGTAAAATTCAGAAAAGATTACTTTGAAATCTATAAAATTATCCACATCTGATTTATATTGAAACCTGGCGATTCGAGGATTTCTCCGTGTACAACAAGACCGAATTCTTTTACTGCTGCAAGTTTAAATTAACGACTTGAAACCGGTCATCAGGTGGAGAAAAGAGCAGAGCCCCTGGTTGCCAGTAGAATTAGCGCCTGCATGTGGCTTTTACAAGATACTTTCCCAGTGGAGCTCCAGGCCAGTCCACACAATCGCAGAATGCTGAAGGTGGCTGGATCTGCAGTGATCTCATGTTTGAGCTCCCTCCCAAGAAACAGGATAATTGCCGCAGTGAATGTGGCAGTTGGGGGACTCGGGCCTGTGCTGCAGAGCAGGCTCTTTGAATTACTGAATCCTGGATGATATGTCCTGGCTGTGGACTCCGCGGTAAATACATGCCAGAGCACACCCTGCTGAATCTGGCCCAGAGCGCGATTAGCTCTGGCGGCTAAATAAAAGACCCGTTGGCTCGAAGAAGTGTCGGAAAGCTGCTTTTTCCAAGGACAGTGAAATCCTTGTGCCTCACATGTGGACTCGAGACGTCTAATACTCACGAGCTGAGTCGTACTACTGTTCCCACTGCTCACTGGGATCTGGATGAGAGAGGATCCGTCTCCTGTCTAGGATTCTACAGATGAAAACCAAGTGGGTGCAGAGGAGCTGGAAAAAAATGGGAAACTCCAGAGGAAGCTGCATGTGTTGAAAAGTGTAACGATGCAATTTAAAAACGTATGGAGACACTTGTGTGTGTGGTTAGATAATTCAAGTGTTTAGGTTTGGTTTTACTTTCCTTGTTATCTAATGATGGAAAGTTTTATGGATGGATAGAGGTGTAGATGCATACTTATTGATTGTGGTAATATATAATAACGTACCCTTATAATTACCTTGTTATATATCTGTAAAATGAGTCCAACTGGGGGCCAGATGGGGGATGTAGTCCTTCCAGCATGTTCTGGGTCTGGTCTCTTCCCACTGGGAGTGCTGGGCAAACAGGAGGCATCATGACGAGATGCCTGAACGACGGTGACAGGGGGAGGCGGTGGTGTAGTGGCAGAAACTTGGACTATGGGCAGAGAAGGTCTCTGGTTCGACTCCACGGAGAGACAACAAAAGACGAACCTGGATTGATCTGTCCAAAAATCCAAGAGGATTCTCCCTACCCTCGGGAGTGCCCCTGAGCAAGGCACCTTACTCCCCCAACATCTGCTCCCCGGGGGCCGTACATGGTTGCTCACTGCTCTGTGTGTCCTGCACCAGATGGGTCAAAAGCAGAGGTTAAATTTCCTACCTGCATGAGTGTGCCTTTGCATGTCTGTGCATGTGTTCGGGACTAATAAATGCATCTTAATCTTAATCTTAATCTTCCATTGTCCTCCGTCAGCGTGAAGGAGCAGAGGCTCTTCTACGAGCTCCCTCCTGATGTCCCAACTCGTCCATCGTCTATCTCCAAGACAGAGCCCAGATGTCCCACTGAGAAAACTCTTTTCTGGTGGTTGAGCTGGTTGGAACAGCTCGATTTGCAGAGTATAAAACATGAAGAACATCTGCTTGTGGTAGTATTGCCTGTGCAACGGATATTGACCATCTTGTCATATCTTTTTTCTTATAAAGACGACTTAGTTAAGAAATGGTCTCAGTATCCTATAATGTCCAAGGCTGTGCAGACAAACTGGGATTGAATTGATCCAGAACCTATAAAGAGATGTGAAGAGCTGTTGAGAGTTATTGCCGAGGGTAAGAAAGTTTTCCTGCATCGTTTCTTAAGACGGCAAATTCAAACCATTCTGTCAGAAGCCGTGTTCTGCTGTCTGTCCAGCAGGGGGAGAGGAGGTTCATTGTTATCCGTAATCCATAAAACTTTGTGTGGTGTCCTCCTCTCCAGCACTTCTTCAAAGGTGTGTTTATAATCCTTGCATGCATCCATTTTCACACGTCTTACACTTGATCTCACGGTTCAGACCTCAACCCGAGCTCTATTTGTCAAGTCGGAGCACTTAAACCCGACGTGGTTTTATTGTTCCAGCTTCGGCTGCGACCGTGTGTTAGAATATCAAAGACGGGGCGAGAGAACGAGAGCTGAACCAACACAGAAAGAGGTAAAACGAGCAGACGGGAGTGAGAACTCAAACCTGGAGAGATGCTTAGAGCAGCCGTCCAAATCAAACAGACACTCTGCCAGTGCTCCGGCCTCAGTGAGCCATCCATCATTGGGCCGGGGACATTATTACAAACATGTTTTCAGCATTTAGCTCCATAAGTGCAAGGTACAGGAGTGTTTTTTTTTTCAGGGTGTAATTGCAGAGTGAGGCCCAGACTGTGTGTGTGTGGGGGGCGCGGGGGGCGGGGGGGTTATTAAAGAGGGATCTAATGAAGGCATAATATCAGGCGAAGATGGAGCATGTTTGTCTTCAGGAGATCGGAGGTGTCACCTTCGTTCTCTTCGTGGGAACGAGGGATTTCTGCTCCGAGTGAGATGTTTGAGGTTCTGAGTAAATATAAAATGTCTAATAACGGCTGCTGAGTGATTCTTCTTCTTGGGTTAATGTGAACTTCTACCAGAAATATAATGTTTCCACTAAGAGCAAATGAATAAAAGTGATCCCTGTTGTAAAGAGGTTATAGGGTCGGTATGCACATGTATTACAATCAGAGAAGTAGTGGTTTTAAAAGAGGAACATTCTGCTCTTATTCAGGTTGATGGTTTTATTTTTACATATAAGCTGTCCACAGCTGCAGCTCCTCTTTTCAGCCTCTGTCTCAAACACTTGGTTTTCGCTCCTGTCTCTTTAAGACGCTCCCTCCTGGTGAAGTCCAGTCTGCTCCGATTGGCCAGTTGACCCACTCTGTTGTGATTGGTCAACCGCATGTACTTGAAACTTCAAGTTACTGATGTCACTGTATCGTCTGAGGAGCTGTTTCAGGAGCTTCAATGTTTCTGTGGGAGATTTTTATAAATTTGCTAAACTTTAACATTCATGAAAAACCTCTCAGACACACCTGAGGAAAGAATAAACCCACAGATTCAACTTTTTACTGCTGGGATTTGTGTCTTCAAGCGAGAACATTTCATATTTATCTTTGAAATGCAGGGACTATCCTTTCAGCTCACCCTGGTTCACACTGAGCACGAGTCCACACTGTGCATCCTGGTGAAATATGAATTGCAGCGGCTGAGCCAAATGAAAACACAGCAGCAGACGTCAGGGGATCAGCGAAGCCTTCGGGCCCCTGGAGACGGGGAAAGCTCGGAGCAAGACTTTTTTTACGACAATCCATCCAACAGCTGGCGAGACATTCAGGTCTGGACCAACAGTGCTGCACTGACCGACAAATCGACACATCCGCACACAGTCGTCCAATTAAAAGTGAGACGTCATAGCTAACGTCGTCCAATCACCTTGTCCGTCACTCACTCAACACAAGAAATGCACTGCAAGGTCTCACGGAGCCGTGGATCCGGACTTAACGGTATTAAATTGCATCTACAAAGGTCTTAATTATATTCTCTTGCCGGCTGAAGGCAGTAATGTCGGTAGTAAAACGTTTTGGGATCCTGTTGTGGGCTGTGGGGAGACATTCTACACATAAACCCAAAGTGGGATTGTTGTAACAGTTGTTTGCGCAGTACGTCCCTTTTTAAAGTTCATGAATTCCAAACGGACAAGTGATTATTCCAACACAAGTCTATTACATTGTGTTATTATATGAATTGATGCTATTTCATCCCTACTGGTTTTCCGTCCCACTTTGTACAGTGTGACCCTTGAAAGTAGTTTTAAGCTGCAGTCTGTGGGATTGTAAATGTCTTAAAGAATTCGATTTGGAGCGTCTGCTGGTCGCATCCAAATGTTTCTCCACAGCGACTGGACGCTGATGAAAAGCGTCCTCAGAGCCTGGGGACTGACCTTTGACCCCGGGGGTTGATCACATGCACACATTGGTTTTTCTCTCCACTTCCCTCTTCGCTTGGTGAAGAGCCAGATTCTCTCTCTCTGCCATTAGACGTCTGGAGAGCTTTAAATGCAGCTGCACACAGACGGTGTGTATCGCTGAGTGTTCATTAGTGAGTGTTTGGGTTCAAAGACACTGAGTCATGTTTGCTCTACACGCACACCCACACACACACATACACACACTCAAACACAACCACACGCTCTCCGCAGACAGTAACTGGCCTTTTTCAAAATGTCATGGTGTCCATGTGTGAATGAGGTAATTACACAGAGTCGTTCACGATGATAACGCGACTCGGCTCATTTGACTCTCATTACAAACCACTTCCAGTCGACTCAGCTGTTAGAGGGTAGACACACACACACACACACACACACAAACACACACTCAACACCATCCCGCTTGAGGACAGTGATAAATACTCCTACCTGCTGTGCGGTGATGTGCACAATAAGGATAAGAGCAAACAATTCATCACCTGGTATCTTCCCTTATTGTTTGTGTTGCCTCTGAGGAGTCATGTGATGCAGGTCTCATCGTTTTTTAAAGAAGGTTAAAGAAGTAATTCAGAATTTGTGATAGTTAATCTGATGTGATACTTTAATAGTATCTTGTCCTTAATTAATTAGGAAGGACTGTGACACTCTCTCCTGTAGAAATCTATACATACAGCTTCTTATCTGCAAAAGATGATTTAAAGAAAAGTTTGTTTTCAGCCAAAATAACTAATTTTGCACTCTAACATCCACTTATAGTGATTGTTGCATCACTCGCCCTTTTTTCTCAGTCATTAGTCATTGTTATGACATGAAAACATGGAGGATCAGGTCACATTTGGCTCGTGACATCTCGTTGACTACATTCTGTAATGGAGTTGCCACATTTTGGCTTTTGACAGCGAAGCTTCCAATCACAAAACTGAGGTAATGTCCTCTGGAGACTGGTTTTCTGGGCATGTTTCAGGGGAAGTTCAGTATCTTTAAACTCACTGTACTCAATTTGTACATGTAAAAACTTAGGTTTGGCCCCTAGAGCAAGTTCAGAGTAAAAACACACAGTGACCGTTCTTACACCGACTGAGTCCCGGACAATGTAACACACAACCTGTACACATTAGGGTTGATACCTCGGACAAGGATCTTTTCATCAGCGTCTGTTTGCTTGTTTGTTTGCAAGGTAACACAAAAACAACCTGACGGGATCTTTAAAACTTGGGGGAAAGATGTGGGATGGGTCCAGTGGTGGGTCCATGATTTTGTTTTTCTTTAACGTTTGGTATTCCCATGAATCAATGATCCTGAAGGAAAACAAATGTGACGGCTGGAATATCTGATATCTATGAGTGTGTGCAATTTGGTGCATCTTGATTTTGAATTGAATATGAGACAGTTTGGCCTTGTGTCCTCTGAGTAACATTCACATTACCAACATGAGGTTTATTGCTCCAATAGCAACTGACAGCACAGCTCCAGTAGTGATTGAAAAACAGTTCACTGGACATCGGGGCCACAACAAAGCACCCGGAGCAGAAACAATGAGCGAGAGCACTTTTTATGACTTCACGGATGACATCAGGGAAACAGTTCCACAAACACAGACGGTAACTGACGGATCTTTTGCACAAATTGCATTTGACAAGAATGATAAAGTTGTAACAACAACGAAAGCAGAAGCAAAAGTCTGCGGAAAAACATTCTGCTTGGCAATAAAGTAATTTTTCTAGATCTAGAAATCTGAGCGCCTCACGAAGCCGGCGCTGCTGATAACTTTAGCAGGTACGTTACGGACGTTAGCTGCTACGCAACAGGGAAAATATGACTCGTTGCCTCTTAGGGAGGAAAGATATCAGTCACTTTGCATTAAGCTAATCAGAGCTGCGTGTGTTATCTCCTCCCGGTTGTAAAGGAATACAGTTGATGTACGTGGGAGAGCAGTAGCCTCGTCCCCCTCTGAATAATGTGGAACTTTCAATCAATAATAAACATTTCCAAAACCACGGTGATACTCATGTGTCGGCTAATAAATATAAACAAGGAGGCTCTTATTAGAAACTGTTGGAGTCTCTCTATCAGCGCCGCCGTGCAACACCGGGGTCGGGTTTCGATCCCGCTGATGTGTGTTGGCTCCTCTCGTTGGACGTGCTGTACGCGATGTGGGTGATTTCGGTGGGAAACGACGTCTGGGCTCCGATAAAAAGCTGCAGAACTTCTGAGCTTATCAAGAATCCGAGCAGCTGTGGTGAGAGGACGGGGAAGCAAAGCTCCGGGCCCGGTGACGGTCACTCAATCCTGCCAGCGGTGGTTACGAGGATGAAACGCAGCTGCTGTCTCTGCAGTGAGAGACGGTGAGGACTGACTGGATGGATATGAACTGGCTTGTGTGAGGTCCTGAGGGGTGGGGGGGGGGGGGGTAGGGGGGGCGAGACCCAAACCACAGCTGCAGGGCAACAAGCCACGCAAGACCCACATCTCTTCACTTCCTCGCCTGCACCTACGCCTGCTTCCTGTGCGAGGGGAGATATTATACAGCTGATAATAACACGTAAAATAATAGCCACGCAGATGATGAAAACACTTGACCTCCGACCTCCGGGGGATTTACATCCGACCTCAGCGGCGCGGAGAGGGAACCGGCCGCCCAATCAGTGCCTTCCCCCTCGTGTTGTGTGGCCTCAGGAAACCGTGAAAGGCTGATTTCTGCAGCCGAGATTCAGGATGAGAGCGAGGAGCTGTGGTCACAACTCAATCTGTCCCATATGGAGAAGATGTGAAGCTCGAGGGATGAGCTGAGTGAGGGGGGGAGTGTGTGTGAGTGTGTGTCTGTGTGTGTCATGCAGGACAGGACAACACGGTGAAAAACCAGATGAACTAGACCGAGCTATGTTTCTCTGGTTTAAGTGTTCTTTAGTGATCCGCGTTTAAAATCTAAATAAGATGTCATGAGACGTCTTCTTCTGAAATGAAGCTCAATCTGCATCTTTAGTTGGATTTGCACAAAATTTCAGGTACTCATAGATATTGATCCCATGATTATTCCAGTTTTTCTTCAAGATCCACGAATTCTTCCCTGAGAGATCACTGAGAGGAAAAATAAACCATCTTGCTATTTAATAGAAAAAGGGATAAAAGATTCCTTCCATAATCTGTAACTTTGCCGGGATCCACATCAAACTTTAATGGGTTCCTTTTTGGCCCGTGTTCCAACCTTCCACCAAGTTTCATGGAAATTAATTCAATACTTTTTGTAAATTCAACAAACAAGTAGCTTCCCTGCGAATTCAATTAGACTGCAATTAACTGCCTCCACCTAAACCTGCGGCCTGCACCCATTGGAGGATTCAAGCTGTCAATCACACTGTATCCACTCCCTAAATCACACTGTGCTTTCTGGTATATTTGACTTAAAATGGATCAGAATTTACTAAATAAACATCAGCTGTATTGAAGAAGACTTGAAACTATACATTTAGACTTAAACTCCTTCGGAAAATGTTTACAGACTTTATAAATCACGGGAGAAGTCAAGTCTTTAGTCGCCCCCTGCTGGTCCTTTGAGAGAAGACAGGTGTCAGGCACTTCTGCATTGGCTTCACTTTCCTGTCCCAGAGTCTACGTCCATTTTTATTAACTGGAACCATATTACAAGTAAAACATCTTCATGGAAAACACTGGGAATCCTGTAACATCTCCAACTGTCTGGTTAAAGTTATGAATGAATGAGTGATATAAATAAATATATAAAATAAAGAACTTCTCTTCCAGTAATCATTGTTGGCGTAAAAAATAAAAACCTATTAGAGGATCGTATCCTGTCAAACCACAGCTTCTGGGTTTATAAATACAAACATTCACAAGATATCTAATAACACACAAAGTGAGAAACTATTTCCAGCGTGGACGAGTCGTCCTTCGGGCTCGAAGCCCCTTCACTTTGTAAACCGGAGTTTTGAAGTGGCCAATAAAAGTTATAAATGACCCGGGGAAGCGGAGGTCCCGCAGCAGCCTGAGCAGGTCCCACGTCTTCACAGGTCTCCCACACTTTCATGGCTCTAGTGAGGATATTCTCCTGCCAGGACTCGTTCGTCTCCAAATCACTTTTCAACAGATGCAACGTGTGGAAGAAAAAACGCTGACACTAGTTCAGAATCCTCATCATTTAGCATGAAACCACGTCTTAGCTGATTGACGCTGACGGAAACTGACGCTTCCAGAGAGTCAGGAGACGTTTCAAGAAATCCAGATCCTTCGACTGACCCTGGGTCACCTCTCCAGACAAAGAACTCCTGGAGAATAATTTTTAATAGGTGTGTGTTTGTGTGTGTGTGTGTGTGTGTGCACCCATTAAGTTTTCATAGCGGTGAAATTACGCCGTCTTTACCGCTGAAGGTTTCATGTGGTCGTCTGCAGCGACCCGGCGTGACCTCGGGGGGGCAGAGGGCTCGATAAAAACGACAAAGCGTGAAACTATAGATCACTCTCCGAGGCGGGAGTGGTGTTAACCTCTGCAAATCTGGGGAGCTGTGAGGTTCAAAGAATACACGCCCTGAGTTATTTGTTTAGGGCTGATCTGCGCTGAAATGGACCTGCTAAGTTGCCGGAGCCACGGCTCAGCCGGGCCTCTCCTCCCGGAGGGGTCAGAGGTCACAGTTGCTGCAGAGACAACAGTGGAGGGAGGAACAACTGGTGCTTTGAGTTTCCTTTGGTAGCCACATAGAAAGAGAAAACCCTGAGTGACCAAACACCGCAGAGTTTATCACATTATGACCTCACTGTTGGCTGGTTCTGATAAATGTCATGCAAGCGTTGGGGGAATAATTGTCTGTGTGTCTTACAAAACCACAAACATGATTCGTGTGCAGCCCGGAGAAGCCCGTCCCTCTGGCTCGTGTTTTAGATGTAGGTTCTGCTCGGTGGCCTCCTGCACCATAAAGATCCTGAAACCACACGAGCTATAAACTATTTACAGAACATCCGAAAAGGGTTTCCTGAGGCTACATCCCTTCTCTCTCCCGCTCTCAGAATGATGTACCTTCGGAAATTACACGTTCGAGATGAATGGAACTGCCTCTATTGCTACCACTGACTCAAATGAGCCATTTAAAGTTGCATGTTTTCTAAAAATAGACTTGAATAAGCTAATTAGTGACATCACAATACATCTTATGAAACTCACAGCAACAATAACAACCACAGATCCGTTAAGTTAAGTTAAATAATTAAGATAAACAAATGCATTGTGACAAAAAAGGGAATATTAGTCTTTATAGACAAGTCACATTTAGGACTCAATAATATATTATCCAACTTGCAATCTGGTTTCATTGGACGACAATTTATTAAATCCAAGCTCAAGCAGCGTTTGTGTGTTTTTCAGCTCACTCCTCTCACAGCGATGCAGCTGAGTTAGAGAAGAAGTTTTAAATTCTCTCTGAACTCGAGCTCGTCTGCAGCAAACAGCAGCGAGACACAGTCACAGACGTGTTCGGCCTTCAGCAGCTAACGAGAGCAGAAACTGAGCTTAAAGATTCGCTTCCATCGAATGCACAGAAACAAGAAATGAGTGATAATGTGTGATTCATTTGAAAAAGACAAGGATCTGCTCATGTCCTCTTTGACCTTTACGGGTTCTGCACCAATGAAGTGTCTCGTTTCATTTCCGTAATGGAAAAAATGCTGATCTAATTATCATAATGTCGGCTTATGGCCACTTCTTGGGTAAACTATCACCTGAACGCCGGGCTCGCCCCAGACCTGTTTATCTTAGCCAATCAATTTCCGAGGCAGCGGTCTGGGATTATCTCGGAGGCGGATCCGAGCCTCCTGCGACGAGGCCGCGAGCGCCACCCGCGTGTCTCCTGCTTATTTTGCCTTCCTCCTGCGTATTATGGTCTGTTTGTTGATCTTGGTCGCGCTTCGTCCTCTCGAGCCCCGGACCAGCTCCGTCTGCTTTGTCTGGCCGAGCCCCGACACGGGCTGGAGTCGGGACTCTCCACGCCGCGGTGCCCAGAATACACAAACGCCACCGGTCAGAGGGCCAGAGGAGGACGCTAGGCCACGCCGGCCTCGGACCACACGGCCGCCGGACCCGTCCAGTCTGACAGAAACGTGTGAACGCACCCGGGTCAATGATGTGGTGACTCCGGCAGCTTTGTGTTTAACTTTTCCCCCGGCGCGGCGAAGGGGAAATACAGGAAGAGGCTCCGTGCTGTGTATTTTTGCAGGAAGTTCTGGAGGGATCACAGAACCTTGACTCACGACCACAGGGGTCAGTTTAACTAAATAAATGTAAAAAATTTAAAAAAAAAGGGTTGGACTGAAAATTGCGCAAATTACGACGGCGTGGAGGTTTCTAGTCCCCGAGCGGGAGAATGAAAACAGTCCAAAATAGATGTTGGACGTTTCTGGATAAATTGGTATATACTGGCTTGCTCTAATAAAACCACAGAACATGAGAATTGTAGCGTTTTTTGAAAGAAATGGGCAATAAGACCCGTTTTTATGAATGTTCTGCCTCATTTGAAGTGACTTTTTGGACTGAAGTTGATTTTAGTGCCTGAAAAACGAGAGCAGCTCATATTTTCCTTCATTAAGTCTTTGTTCTCCTCCCGTGATGCTGTCAGTGTCACGTTATGAGCCGCTGACGACTGTGGTGTAATGATGACCAGACAAAAAGAGCAGAACGTGAAGTGTGAAGGAACCAGACAGTGAACAAACACACGTTCAAGTCTGTTTTCTTGAATAATTGTTCCCATACGCTCGACTGTCATGCTCAGTATTTACCCGGTGCTGTTTATTGGATGCATTAGAGGCAGAACAGAATATTCTCCAGCTTTATTTCCTGCTGTAATTTCTGCTTTGTGCTGTTTTTCATTGCAGGTTGCACAATATTTACTAAAAGCAGTTTTTCCCCGTCACGATTTTCAATGTCCAACATTCAAAAGCCATAAAATTTAAACTACATTGATCATCCAACGAGCCTGATACACTTTATTCCTCTGCAGTGTAGTTTATTTATGTCCCATTGTTTTTTACCATGCGCTGGAAATGAGTTTCACCAAAAGGCAATTCATCATCTGCATCTGTGACAGTTCCCCTTAAAACAAGAACAACAGAATAAAATATTAAACCAACAAAGAAGATCATTCACAGAGCAAGAGGCAAAAAACACAAGATAATAATAATAACAGAAGTATACGATACAAATCAAGTTAAAAAATGAAATGAGGATTATAAATTCTAAAAGGAATGAGGATTAACGGAGAGAACAATGTGCTGCGTTATTAGAAACAAACTGAAAAGTACAAAGCCGAGGCGCAGACATGAAAAAGGACACAACAATCATAAATCACGGTGGCACAATATAAAGCAAAGCCACATTAAAAGACAACAAACGTGAACGTGAAAACAGAGAGCGGCCATAGCAAGAGCTCCATCGTCCAAGAACTATTAAAAAGAAAATAAACAAACGTCTGTTGCACTGGGTGAAATGTTCCTTCATTAGCATGAGCACAGGAAGTGTTGTAAAGTGGATCCCACGTGCACGTGCTGCTGGAAAACACAACAACACATCAAACTTGTGTGTTAAAGGAGACGTGAGAGTTTTTTTCCACTGGTTCCTTCCCTCCAGTGAGTTTTTTCATGAATGTAAAAGTTAAAAAGCTTGGTCTGTGGTAAAGGGAGCTGCTCTCCTCCCCAGAAAAACCCTGACGCTCCGGAAACACCTTGGTAATTAATAACAATATTCAAATTAACCTAAATATGTGTCCTTTAAAAACCAAATCAGCCTCTGTCTTCTGTTTACAGTCCTGCAACTTGTTTCTAAAAATCAAAGTCTCCACACAGAACATGAGCAGTGATTTTAGGTGTTTAATATCTTTTCATAACTTTCCCTCTCAGTCAATCTGTCGTCCTCTAATCTGAACGGACTCGGTTCTGAGTCCTGCAGGTGTCGACGGGTTCACGGGACCAGAATCGCTCCGGAGACTCGTGTCTGCTCGTTTCTCGTCTTTCTGTGCAAACCTCCAGCGTTTGTGTCATGTTAGAGAGCAGCGCTGCCAAGTTCCTCTGGTTCTTGTTTACAGCAGTTTATAGTCTGACGGAGGAAGTTAATAAAAGCGGATGGTGCAACACAGTCAAACTATAAAAGTCTCCCTCATTTGAGACTTTGTGTTTTCTCAGAAGTCAGAGAAACTCACGAGTCCACCAAAGCAACAGGATTTAAATGTATTTTAAAGTACTTATACTCGTCACCCTTGTCAGCAAAATTCATAGATAATTCTGCACTTAAATCTTTTGTATGAGGCAGAAATAGAGTTTAGAGTGGATGTCCTCAGCTGAACCTCCCCCTGTAGCTTGTGTCCCCTCTCCTGCCCCCTGTCCTACAAAGACATCACCAATGTGTCCCGGGGGCCAGGAACCCCAGGAACTCCGATTTGATTTGCAACATCTCTCAAGTCTTCCTGGTGAAGTCGAGTTATCTGCATTCAAAGGGGGAAAAAGAAAGATGGGAAATCCACGGACCGTTATCTGGTGCAGTGGTTCAGAAGTTTCCATTTCTAGTTTTCATCTGCAACCTGCTGAAAGACGAGGGTGTTGTTTGACTTCATGAGCTCTTTGTGTTTGGAACCTTCCCGGCTCCAATTAACTCGATAATAACGGTGAAATTGGACGTTTCTCACGAGCGGCGAGGCCACCCGGGAGGAATCCTCCACCTCAGCTCCCTGGGCACAAGAGTCGAGTGGTTCTGAGGAGGCGTGTTCACCATCAGGGTGATCACACTCACCAGCAGGTTTACACTGCAGCTGGATCAGGATCTGGATCAGGTGGAGCCCTGCTTCTCCCATCAAGGCCTCGTGGGCTGGCGTCATGTCATCGTGTCCGGACTCCAGGCTTTGTCCAGGGAGGCTGCTTCATAACTGCTTCTACAGTTACATCCTCGAAAGGAGGATTTCTTCATGAATTACACATTTATTCAGACATGTTCAGTGTGTGAAATGTGTGTTAGGTTTCTGGGAAACATCGTGAGCTTCCTTTGAGTAACTTCGGGTGAATGAAGAAGTGAAATAAGACGTGAGGCCTCTGGGGAATTATAGTGTTTTGAAATGGTATTTTCCTTTTCAGATTAGGTAAGTCTCATCTTTACAGACCTGACTGACAGACCGACTGACAGACTGATCACCATCGCACCCTCATAACAGACCAGGGGGCACCTCACCACTACCTGTCCTGCGCTCTAATTGGCTGGAGTTAGCTGAAGACATCCGTATACAGCTGGGAGGAGATCGGACGGAACCAGTTGAACTGGTGGCGAAGGCCTCTAGTGGATGTCTTGTGTGACATCCATGCAAACGTAAAGGACGGATGGAACATTTGAAACGGACGTGTTAAATTTCATACGTAAAGGGAACATGAATGAGCTGCTAGAGGCTGTGTTGCAACATGTCAATAAAATATCATTCCATCTATCTTTAAATCTCTCTATTCACACGTAATGATTTGTCGACTGCTGATTGAGTGTCGATCGGGGGGGCAGAGTAAACCCTGTGTGTCACCGTGAGATCGAGCCGCTGTTAAAGCTCGGCTGTGTTTTGAATCACGTTTGTGTTTTAACAATCAGCGGCAGCACGATGCAGATCTGTTTCTTTGAACATGTCATATTATCTGAGGTTCAGCTGCAGCCGCTCGTTGGTTCCGTCTCCAATCTGATCGGGCGTCTCCCAGCTCCCCTCACACGTGTCTCCGGATCGGACTTGAAGAGCTTGGAAAGACATTATTTTCTGGTCAAACAAATTTCTTTCACAGACGCATTAAGATTATTTTCTCCATATTTTCTGGTGCTGTAATGTTTCACAACCTGTTCGGAACAATAGAGTCAACACATCAGGAAAGTCGTCTGGCAAACGAATGTGATGTAATGTAATATATCATTGTGTTTATATTCCATTATCACCTCACATGAGTCTGCTTATGACACGCGGGGGAGACGCATTAACTTATCGTGGTCTTTTAGCTGCAAGATGAAATAGAAACTAGAAGATCTGAGTAATCGCCTGCAGTGTTTCTACTTCAGGAAAAAACTCAAAATCAAGAATTTAGATATAGTGATGCGCAAAAGTTTCAGGGACTAGAACAAATCTAGAATAATCACATACTCGTTTAAATTACAAGTTTGTTGCTCTATTTATTATCAAACAGCTATTAAAGAAATACTAGCACCCTATGAAACCACATTTAAATCCGGATTTTTCATTGGTTGTGCAACCAATATCCACAATTTCAAAGATATCTGTGACCTACATATGCCAGACTTCTCTTCTCAGAGAAATATTAAAGATAGTGATTTAAATTATTCCCGGATCCGCCTCTTTGTCCCCTTTTCCAATTCTCCTACGTTCTTTTGTACCTCAGGTTTTCAAACAGTATTTGGAGGCTGAGTTGTTCCAAACATCCCATAGAAACCTGTCAGTCAGTAGATTTGTTTGTCTCTGTGTCCTCTGTCTCTTTATGGAACCCGAGTTCCATAAATATGTTTATTGTTTGCGGTGTCGTGGTGTAGTGGGTGATTTCAGGCCACACCAGCAACTTTAAATGAAATGGTTCATTTAAAGTAAAACTGCAGACCCAAGCTAAAGTCTGACTTCCCCTCTAGCGCCACCTTGAGTCTCACATTCTGAAGTTTTTGAGTGAAACATCTCAACAGCTATCGGATGAATTGTCATGAAATCTGTTGCAGACATCCACGTCCCCCTCAGGAGGAAATAAACTGAAGTGATCTTGTCGTCTTTCATCTGGAGCCACGATCCAGTCAAAATTTATTCCATATTTTCGATGAAGTATAAATATCCCTTGTGCACAAACACTAGTTTGGGGAGTTTGTGTTAAAAGAAAGACGGCACCTGTTTGTCATGTTGTCGTTTCTGAAGCTGTGGTCAAGTTTTTACTGTCACGTTCCAGCACAATGCAGCTTAATCTCATATTAATATTTGTAAAGGATATTTTGAGAAGAGAACACAAAATGTCATGTCAGGACAGTAAAAGGCGATAAAGTCCACATCAGTGATCCTTCAAATACCAAAGAAGAAGGCTGAAGTCCAAGTGACGTGTGAAGGAGACGCCTGTGAAAGCTGCAAACTTGTAATTAGACCAAACATAGAGTCACCGGTATAAAGTTGCCGTTGTTGTTATTGCTCGTTACACAACATGTTGTTTCCCAAACACCTCATTTACATGTACACACAGCTTGTTGTATCCCACGCCATTCACACACAGTTTGGTTTCAGTGTCCTTGGGCAGGACGGGGAGACGGGGATCGAGTCACAGACACAACTCTGTAAATAGTGTAATAAATTGAAGTGTAGACCTGATCTATAACTGAGTTCCCCTCTATGAGGATTTGGTTCTGGATTTGAACCTTGCAGTCAGCAGAGGCTGCTCTATGTGGAGTTTCCATGTTTTCATGAATTGTCTCGTCATCCCTGTGATACGCCGGCGACCTGTCCAGGTTGTCTGTCCCCTCTCTCCCACGTCAGCTGGGATCGAACCCTCGAGCGAAACCTCAAAGAATCAGCGGTTCACTCAGTGGACAGACGGATAAAAGTGACTTGATTTTAAGACCTTGAACCCGTTAATGACGTTTTTGGAGGAGGAACTTGTTAGAAATTGTGATCTGAGAATCTTTCTTTGTGTTCTGGTGCCATAATCCGCATGATGTCCGCTTCTGACCCAAGATCAGATCCCAGAGAGAGACTGAAGACAGGTCCTGGCGTCACTTGTCTCTGGTCCATGTTTCATCAAAGTGACGAGTCCTCTGACCTTTATTCAAATCCTCACTAATCACCTCCACAGCTCAGTGATGTCTGGACACACCATATACGGTGAGAACCCCCCCGGTGGTTGAACTGTAGATTACAGATTGTGGATGAGATTGTGTAAAGTACTTTTCTGTGCTTGTGTGATTTCTAATCAGATTTCAGTTTTTTCTTTTGGTAACAATGTTCCTTTGAGGATTTGAAAAGAGTCCAAGTACAGGACGATTACAGAGTTAATTACTGAGAGGAGAATAACTTTTGATAAGGTCAGGGGCTGGGTGGGGGGGGGGGGGTGGCAGGGGGGGCCGGAGGGGTCCGAGGGCCGCTGGGATTCATCTTTTAAAAAAAATGTCTCTAAACCGCAAAACCACCAGAAAGTGTCTCAAAACAACCAAATAGGGAAATAAAAATCTACAAAGGGACGAAAAGAAAACCACAAACAGACACAACAGCCACATATAGAAAATAATCACAACCATGGAAGGATGAACACGCGACACGTTGAAAAGGCCACAGATTGACACAACATGGGGAAAAAAGAAATGAAATCCAACCTCAAAGAGATTCTTTAAAAAAGGCTGCATGGACACGAAATGACAGAAAACAACCACAAGGGGATAAAAACTGACCACAGACATGAATCAACCACAGACGACCGTAAATAACTGACGGGAATAAAAAAAAGACACATGTGACGAGTCTCTCAATCAACTTGCCGCATTGTCAGGGCGGCTGTGGCTGAGGGGGTACAGCGGGTCGTCCTTTAAGCAGAAGGTCGGCGGTTCCATCCCAGTTTTCTTCATTCTGTGGGTGTCCTTGTGCAACCCCCCCCCCCCACCCCACATTGACCATACATGCACTGTCTGAATTTTTGTGTGAGTCGGTGAACGACAAAAAACTCAAATGTAAAGTGCTCTGAGGATCATCAAGACTAGAAAAGTGCTTTATAAATACAGATTTATTCTATTTACCAATTTTGAAAGGGGCCCTTTCAGTTCTTATCCAGAAGCTCATGAACTTTTAAATTCCTCTTTGTCTTCATCCGCAGACAAGATGCTTTCAGACCATCACTGAAGTCCAGACACTTTCTCAAAATGTTCCAGAGGGGCTGCGAGTGAGAACTCAAATGTCCGGGTCGGTTGTTCTGGATGTTTTCTGGAACTTTCCCAGAGTAGAATGTAAAATGTAAAATGTCATCGTGAGTGAGAATACAGCCGGAAAATGTCTGGAGAATTCCCAGTGAGCGAGCGAGTGGGAGAGCGACCCCATCAGACGCTCTGCAGACTCCGCCCCTCGTCCGACTGCTCTGCACATTTTTCAGGACTTTGTCTTTCTTTCTCCACAACAACAGGAAAATGTCTGGACCAGAGTTCATGTCTATAAACCAGGTTAATGTGGAGCCAATCATGGCTGCCAGAGGGAAAACCCCTTTTCACAAAACATAGAAGTTGACGTGGTCAATTATGTCTCCGCGACTCCTTCAAAATAAGTGTTTTAAAATATTTAGTTTTGCCCGGGGAACAACACAGGCTCTGCAGCTGCAGTGAAAAAGCAGCTGAATGGAAATGGACACACACTGGTCCCCCCCCCCCCCCCCCCCAGACTCCAGAACCCACAAGTCCCTGTTCCACACCCAGACGCCTCTTCCTCTCCTTTACAGCCCCACATTCTCCAAACTGTCTGGGGTCCGGGAGTCAACCACCGCCCCTTGACACCAATCCATACAGGTTAATTGACAATGAAAATACCTGGAGGCAAAACAGACGTTTATAAAATCAAGATTCAAACCTGGCCGTATAGGATTATTAAAAAAGAGTCATGGGCACGCCGCAAAGCAAATACCTCGGCCCGCGGATGAATAGGTATTCTTTCTTCTTGTGGAGCGTGTTGTTTTTCTTTGGGGAGCTTGTGGTCTTGAAGTGCTTTGGACCTCGGCTCTGAGGCAATTTAATGGATGTACAGCAGCTGCACGGTGCAGAGAATAGTATTAAAATATGTTCCTTGTGTTTTGATACCAAATTCGGGCTTTAGGCCGAGCGCACGGCGTGCAACGGCGGCGTTACAGCTGCCGGCTGCAGTGACATGCAGGGGCGGCTGTCTCAGCCCCCAGGGTGAGAAATGGCGTCCGAGCGTTTGCCTCCTGAATCGCTGAGGAGCGCTCTGCCTCCAGGAAACACTGCAGAAGATTTATGACCCCCTGGATCCGCTCGCTGCTCGATGCTCAGAGCGTTTTCCTCTTTTCTAAAACTTCATCTTGTGCACCACCACCCTTAAGATCCGGCTCATGGATCGAATTATGTCCACAAACACAAAACGGCCACACAGACATGATGTGTGTGGAGGACGACAGCAGAACACACACTCCTCACAGATCCTCGTCCAAACCAAAACTTATTTTTGGAAAAATCCAAACTCGTCTTCCATATTTCTTTCAGCCTGACATTGTTGTTCAGTGTTTTTGCCGTTTTCTCTGCCGTCGGTGGATTGTGAAGCGCTGAGGGTTGAATCCCTCCCACAGATTATCCCAGTTTGACATCAGCAACCGGGTTAGAAACCAGTTTGTCAAGGAAACCGTGCAACGTAACAACACTTTACTCACAGCTGCGTGTTTTGACGTTGTCGTGTCGATTGTTTTGACAGCGTCTAAACTTCCATCTCTCTTCTTTCCATCTCTCTTCTTTCCATCTCTGATCGTCTGCTCATCAAACTGCAGCCAACGTCTTCATCGCAGCTCCTCCAAGACGTTCACCGGTGCCAACGCTTGTCTGGGAGCATCTGCAGCAAAAAGGAGAAGATGAGAGTGAATAGAGTAAAAACTGGAGTGGTGTGAACCGCTGAAGTTTCGACACGGTTTGAAATCCCTCACACTGTCTCAGGAAATTAGTTTCCACTCAAAGCTGAGCAGAAGGAACACGTGTGAGCAGCAGTGAGTCTGAGTGAAGATGCTCTCAGACCTGAAGTCCAGACATTTTCCTGAAAGGTGAATGAGGTGGACAGTTGCTCTGGATCTTTTCTGGATCTTTTCCCCACCAGACTACTCCTGCTTTATTTTTATATGAAAGTTAAACTCTGGAAAACGTCTGAACCAGAATCCAGGTCTAAAAAACGTGGAGCCGATCCTGGCTACTAGAGCAAAACAGTGTGTAACTACAGTTCTTATGTTTATCTTTCCAGAATGAAAGTTTACGTGGTTATTTCAGGGCTCCAGGTCCTACAAAATAAATGTCTTATATTTTATATATTGTTTTGCAGTAAAAAACAGCTCTTTGGATAAAACACACACCGTAAACCAGGAAACATTCCTCTCTCACCTATTAACTTTAAAACTTTTATTCTTGATGTTTTCTTTGCATGTTTAAACTCAGCAGCTTCACTCTCTGAATAAAGTCTCAAGGTTGTACAAATACTTTTATTAGTAAGTTATGTTTCTTTCCGGGAAACTTCTTGGAATATTCTTGACCTATCAAATAAAGCTTTACCTCAAAAATATTAATATAAGACCAATTTTCATGTCATTCATTGTTTTCATAAAGCACACAAACAGGTTTTATACAATAGCTGTAATGTGACGTATTTATAAGTTGTAGTAAATGTGCTATAATGAGCAGAGTTGGATTTTTACTTCCTGTGGATGGAAAAGTACCAAAAATGTCATTTGTGCGACAGAGTGCCGACAGCTTGCTGCTTTGCTTTATGACAGTAATTCAGGCTCATGGGATTTTTTATTTTTAACTGTTGTAAAGCTGTATTTTCATTAAATGAGGAAAAGAGTGGTTTTAATTTTCTGAATCCTTGTTGTCCGGCCCTGAGCCGCAGAGCCGAGGCCTCGAGTGGCAGGAAACACAACCGCAGTGACAGTCACACACGTGTGTGTTCGGTTTTATGTCGGTTACCTCATCTTGCTCTTTGGTTTCTACAACATTTAATGATCCCGCTGTGTTGTGTTGTGTGAGCCCTGACGAGGCCTCGGGAGTTAGAGAGCTCCAGTGAGTCCTGGCTGAGGAAACGTGAAGACGAGCAGCTTAGAGACACTTCCCTCGTCCATCTGCCTCGTCTCACGTCTCCCCTCTTTCTCTCTCTCTCTCTTTCTCTCTTTCTTCTCCAGCCATCATTCCTTTGTATCGCGGTTGCCGTTCAGTTGGAACGACCCGGTCTCGTCTTTTCCATTCGCAGACAGCTGCAGCGAGTTACTGGCGGCCGGGCGATCGGGCCGGCTGGGGGGGGGGGGGGGGGGGGGGGGGAGACACAGATGGTTCAATTCTCATGTCACCCTGTCTGCTTGGCAGAGACGTCGGGGAGCAAGTGGAGAAGGCTTTATACACACACACAGACACACACACAGACACACACAGAGAACATACTGTATATATACATACACACACAAATAGAATCCAGTACATACACAGTCACGCATGTATGTGTGGAGAGCTTTCACACATGTTTTTTCCATTTACATTGTGGATGTTGACATGACACTCTTGTCCACAGACACTTGAGCAGAGGCGGCTTCGGTTCTAGGAGGAAAACACAAAGCCCCCCCCCCCACATGACAACAGGCACAACAACATACCGAGGGGATCATGTCGGATATCACACACACAAACAAACGCATAAACATTTTGCAGAGCGCACACGAGTGTTTCCACTAACAAATCTGCTGCTGTCAAGGTGAAGACGCCACAGAAACAACTTTTAGAGGGTTCAGGAAACGACGAGGGGGAAATATCTCATCACAGGTTTTCTGATCAATGTCGTGAAAGAGATTTAACCTCAAATCTTTTACCAATAATCACAAATCTGTGTTGGTACATGAAGGGAATCGGATGAAGATGAAGATTCTGGAAAAGCCCTGAAATCACTTTTGGAGACATGAATAGATTTGGGTCGTGTTTTGGTTTTGTTGCCGCTCTTCAGTTCCTGTGCAGCTCAGTTTCAATAATTGTTTGCTGGATGTTTTCAGGTTTCAGGACGGGCAGGCTGCACATTCCTGTGGTGCACGACTTGGTCATTGAAGCCCCCCCCCCCCCCCCCCCCCCTGCTGTTCGTGAGTGTGTGTGTGTCTGTGTGTGTGTGTCTGTGTGTGTTAACAGTGCATGCGCAGTAGGTGGGAGGTATCTGTAGCAGGACGACCCTGCTGACAGCTGCAGACAGGTGGGAAACCTTACAATAATATCACACTGCAGTTAAGTGAATGTGTGTGTGTGTGTGTGTGATTGAGTGAGTGCTTACATGCACATGCTCTACATGTATGTGTCCACGTCGGCCTGCAAGCATGAAGTCATATATCAAAAAGTGTGTTTTTCTTCCTCTGCACTACATGAACATGAACATGGTGGGAGCTGTGGAGTTTCTCTTTAATATCACGAGGCCTCAACCGTACTTTGTAAAGCTGATTTGGATCATGTAGGTAAACAAGTCAAGTTGAAAAATATTGATCTTCAAACACATAGTTACCAAATATTCAGAGCACGAACTAATCAGTTGTTCTACTGTTAGCTTGTGTGTTTAAAGCTCACACGTGTCTCTGCCAGTACAAGGACGGAGGAGGGGACCATGCAAATGAATATAAAATCTAAAAAGTAAAGGCCCATCAGAGCGAAATCACTGGTGGTTGGTTTGTCAACATCCACAGGGTTCAATGACCTCTGCATGAGAAGAGAAAAACGTCTCTGTGACCACGAGGCGACCGGAGAATGTTCTCCTGGATGAAGGCGGACGTGTTTACTCCTCAACGATAAAGAGGAGACTTCAAGAGCAGAACCTCAAAGGAATCAAACCTCCGGTAAACCTCAAAAACAGAAAGGCCAGAAAAACATGCACGGAGAAAAAACTGGTGGAGGTCTGGAGCAACGTTTTTATGGAGCGATGAAACAGAAATCCACCTCTGTCAAAATGATGTGGAGGAGATAAAAAAATAAAAAGCAAGCCACCACCTCATCGGTCACACATGGCGGCGGCTCTGCTTCCTCGGCCAGTGGAGCCGGTGCACTGTGGCTTACTGAGGATTCTTCTGCTCGCTGATTCCACAGGATGAAAGCAGAGGTTCCACAGGAGCTCAGATTCTCTTCACTGCATCAAAACTCACCGGGCGACTTCTCAACATTCAGTCCAGTTACTTTTGAATCCTGGATATTTGGGCCTGATGTGATTAAAGGGCAATTTCTCCCACAAGGATCCGTTTATATTGAAGGAAACACTGAAATTAATATGAGATTTTAATGTAGTTTTATCATTAGTATAGATTCTTGTTTTATTTTTAATGTAGTGTCTTTAAAGTCGTACTTTGATGTTCTCCAGGAGCTTTTAATACTCAATGCTGTTAATCTGAGATGTGCAAAGCTGTGTGGTACTTTTACTTGAAGGGAACAGGGGAAGTAGTAAACACACTTCTGCACATAAGTATCCGCTCCAGATACTCACAAATGACTAAGTGTAAATAAATTATCTTTGCAAATTAAGATGAGATGTTTGTGTGTCCTTCAATCTTAGTTTTAGAGTTAGCCTAGCCGGTTAGCTTCCACAATGCTGCTAGAGACTTTGATTATTGATGATGTTCTCCTGCACGTGGCATCTATTGAACTTCTGTCCGTCCTGGGAGAGGGATCCCTCACATGTGGCTCTCTCTGAGGTTTCTACGTATTTTTACCCTGTTAAAAGGGTTTTTTGTAGTTTTTCCTTACTCTTGCTGAGGGTTAAGGACAGAGGATGTCACACCCTGTTAAAGCCCTATGAGATGAATTGTAATTTGTGAATATGGGCTATACAAATAAAATTTGATTGATTGATTGATTGACTTTCTGAGTGGAATACAAAATGAAAGGTGCAGCGTGCAGGACTTAGTGGCCTCTAGTGGTGAGTCTTTTAAATAGCATCTAACTGAATCCCCCTCTCTCTCCTCTCAAGTGTGCATAAGAGAATCTACGGTGGCCTCCAGGTGACATTTAAAGAGCCGGTGTTTGGTTTTGTCCGTTTCTGGTTCAACGTAGGAAATAAAAGCCTCATTCTAACGCAACACAAACGCAATGATGCTGAGTTATTCACGAGTAACCACTAAACAATCCTTGACCCTGGACCTTTAACAGAGTGACGCATGATGAGTTGAGTTGCTCAACAATCTCCATGTGGGCTTGTTGGATACGAGGTCTTTGTCAGTGTGTGTAGGCTGCACAGTGAGATTCGCTCACGTCCGTATTTCACCTCAGACATTTACAGAACCGCACTGGAAACCTCCTGCAGAGACTCTTCAGGTTTATATGTCGTTTCCACAAGTATGTCCAGAAATAGTTTTGTTCTTCTGTGGAAAAAAATAAGTTGTAAAAAGTTATTGTAATTTGCACAATAGCTGCAGAAAGATGTTTACTGAGAGGGAGACTAATAAAAATGTGAAAAATTAGTTTTAATAAGAAGCATGTCCTTGAATAAGTTCAGTCATGACTCTCAGTCCCTTCCACTACCACCACTACTCAATTAAAACCACTGAGTGTAAGATAATGTCATTAGTCTGGATTCCAGTGAGTCTCGGTGTCTCGTGATGATCCTGAAGCTGCTGGAGCTTCTCCCACAGCGAGGTGAATTACCCCCCCGCCCAGAAACATCCACTTCCAGACATTTCTCTGCATTTGTCAAATCTGTGGATATTGAATATCGGGACGAAACATCCGTGACGACTTTCAAAGGAGCCGTTGCACCCCCCCCATCCCCCGCTGCTGAAGAATCTTCACCTGTGCACCGAGTTCAGCTTCTCGTCTTACCCCTTCGTTGACCGGGGACACGGCCACCGCAGCACTCGCCAGCCTGCACGCTGAAAAGAAAACTTCACACGCAGGAGGAGAAGCCTGTAGCTGCTGCCAACATGAGTCACAGATCGGAGCTGGAGTGAACAGGATCCCTCAGAAGTGGCTTCTTTTGTTATCTGCAGCCCTGAGTCTGCTCCACAAATGTGTGCAGGACGTCCACAACAGAGCGAACCCTCGCTGAGGTTTTTATGGCGAGATAAAAGCAAACCAGGGAGGTTATCTCCGACTCAGCTGACATTCCAAGTCGGAGCATGGTGTTGACTGCAGCGTCTAATTGAAGACACATTGGAGTCGTCTGCTGCTGCCAAGTGGGCTTTGAGTGACCCGGCAATCCTGGTGCAAGAGGGACCTCCGGTGGACGCTTCGGTCCCGGCACAAACACTCACCGTGTAAAGTACGTGTCAGATATGATGAAGAACATTCACGTCTGAGTGAGAGGGAGTTCTCTGGAAGTCAAAGTCAGACGTGCACCTACATCGGTTTCATTGATTGTTGTTAAGGGTGTAAATCAGGGAGGTCAAAGGTCACCGGCGGTTTGTTAGAGTTTCACATCTGGACGCTGAAGTGCAGCTCGAGTTCTGAATGAATTCATGGCTCCAGCACTGAGATGAAAACACTCTGTTGGAGCTGGTGTGAACATATTCCTGTTTCCATTAGAAGAATCACATCTGATCTTCTTGACATTAAATATATATGTGTATCCTTTTTCGCATTATCTTTACTGGGTTTCTTTATGGATATCCTTTAAAACTAAGCTTGTATGATGATGAAATGTGATTAAAACGTTTGTAAAATATGATGTCCAACTCAGTTATATTGACCGTTCGTCATTCAGCCTAAAACAACAACTGAAAACTGTCAGAACAAATAAGAAAATTATTCAAAAATAAGAAAAATTGCCTAAATCAAACATAAAAGGGTGAAAATAAATTGAAAAATTGACCAATTAACCGAAAGCTGTCATGTTAAAAGCCATAACTGATCAATTATAAGTGAAAAGAAAGCATTAGACCCAATAAAGAGATGATTGTTGATTAAATGTGATGGTTTATTGTTTTAAATTTCCAGTAACAGTCCACTCCCAGTAGACGTCTGCTCTCGGGTTTCACACATGTGGCTCCTGGACGATCTGCGGCTGAATCCCGGCCATGTTGCGTTTAATAAAATCAAGGTGAAGCTGGTCAACCTGTCTCGTCTCATGAGAACAAATGTGCGGCAGCTGATTCTTCGGTTTCTGAACAAATTTGTTCTTCTGGTTCACGTCACATTCGAGGTGGAGAGACTGGGAGTGAACGCACAGAGTTTTTTAATGTCTGGCTCCACTGCAGCTCTCATCGTGGGCCGAGGAGGATCCGTCCTGATTTAAAGACGACTGAAAATATTTCTTCTCCACACAACGTGAGATACACCCAACAGGAAGCAGGAAGCAGCAGCAGCAGCTCGACTGTTCGGCTCTAATGGCCAAACAGAGGAAAAGGCAAAGAAAGACATCGCTGCTTCTCCGCTGATGTCTGACGAACCCTCGACTCTCCTCCCAGAATCCTTTGCTGGCCTCTCGGTGCTTGTTTTTTAAGGTGCCAAAAGGAATCGCTGGATGTAGAAGAGCTGAAAATAAGAAAAGCCCCAGAACAATCCTGCCCTGGCACACGAGAGGCAGTTCAGGTCTGAGAGAAAATAGGTTGCAGATGTTTCTGCCAAAACCTGAAGAGGAACTGTTTACAACCAGCTGCACCTTGTATACCAGACTGGTGCCAGCAGCACGGCCTCGATTCGTCTCGGTTTCTACAGCGGAGGAGGAATTCGACGGTTTAGAAAGTGGCATTGTGCGACAAACAGTGAGTTTTCTATTAGAGACAAAGTGTGCAGGCAGGTCTGGCATCAGTTTGTCAGAGAGAAACGAGGAGAGCTCGGCTCCGTCCGTGCTGGTTTCAATCGTTTCTTCCCCCACAGGCCTGGGAACCATTCATATTTGAATTCTTTCTATTTCCCTGGAAAAATGCAGAAGTTTAAATGAGGATTGAAATGTCACATTTGTCAGGATTTCATCTGCAAGACGGTCGAGCGAAATGCAGAAAGAGTCCAAAGAACCAAATCGAATTCATTTTTATTCTATTTCTGGTTATGGGTTCGTGAATTGGGTAGAGAACTATTCCAGCCCATGTAAACTCATTTTTACTATTCTTATTTTTACAAATCTCTGCTTTAAAGCGACACCTGTGGTGAAGCTAATCAAGGCCGTGCACAAAGTAAGCCCAGCAGGCAGAAAGAGCTATAGTGCACAAGCAGCTGTGGCTCGGGAGGCAGAACGGGTCACCCTTTAACCAGAAGGTCGGCGGTTTGATCCCGGTTTCCCCCATTCCACATGCCGAAGTGTGGGCGAGACACTAAACCTGACGCCTGTGCAGCGACTGTGAGATTTTATGTGCGATCGATTGTGCTGCACATAAATGCTGTTATATTAATATATCTATGATATTAGTCTGTAAACGAATCTGTTCCTGCTGTTTCTTTCATTTACACCAAAAAAACTAAATGTAAACACATCACATAGCAGTTTCGTGGTGGAAGCTAAACCTGGTTATTAGTTAGTTAAGTTTTAAAGCCGCTGGTTGGTTGAAACAAGCCGTTCCCAGTCTGTAAATGCTGAGCTCAGTGAATCACCTGTTGGCTCCAGTGTTGTATTTAAGCACATGTCCCCAAACAGACGAGCTCTTCTTTCAAAGAGGGTTGTTCTGAGCATGGATTAGTAAATATCAAATATCTGAATATGAACCACCATGTTCCGACCTGTCGATCTCGCTCCCTCCCTTTCTCCATGTTCACGTGTGGTTGTGCTTCATCATCGTTTCACAGATGAGATCACGAAACATTTAAAAGCTGAAAATCAAATGAAGGTTTTCAGCTTCCACCTCGATCCACGTGGTCAGTGGGTCGTCCTGGAAATCTCCTCACGAGCCGCTCCTCGGCGTTCAGCGAGGGCTCTGGAGATATCCACAGTAACAATGAAATACAGCCGCCATAATACCGGTCACAGCGCCGTGCCAGTGTAAACACCCACGTGGAGTGGAAAGTATATTTCTTGGACATAAAACACATCTGTCCTCCAGATCGTTGATATGAGGCGTCACAGCACAGGGAGGCTGTTCCTCTCCGAGCCGGCCAAACGCTGGAACGACCTGGTCGCGTTGCTTCACCTGTGCACTCACTGGTCCGCACGACTTCAGCAGCCGTCTGGTCCCCCCCCCCCCCCCCCCACACACACACACACATGCAGAGTCACCCTTCAGTCACCCCTTGGGCTGTAAAACAAGCTGCCGCCATATGCCAACCAGGGGTCAGCGGCGTGTCAACATCTTGCCTCTGTCACGCAAGAGGACACACACACAGGCTCACACGTGCACACACACACACACACACACACATTTGCATGGCTGCAGTGTTGTCTGCATTCATTCCCAGACCTCAAGCCCATTTTCCCTCCTGCTCCTCACGCTGAACCACAACGTTTTACCTTAAAAACCGAACCCAGGTCCAAACCCATAAACGCCGCTCGAAGGAGGGAAGAGCGGCCAAGAGCAGCCGGCGCTCACACGTGGTCCCCCCCCCGACCGGCGAGACAAAGACACAGGCTCTCACGTGGCGTCGCTCCTGACATCCATCATGTTGTGAGTCTGCAGAGGGCCTGTTACAAAGGGAGGCGGCGAGCCAGGAAGCAAGGCATCGCTCAGCACATTCGTTACCGGCGTCTTCTGGAGAGGAGACTTAGAAAAGCTCAAGGTTGTCAAAACGTCTCTAACGTCTGAGGAGACACAGAGGCTGCAGTGTTCTGCTCTCAGCTGGGTGCCACCAGGAATATGAAGATGGACGACATGACGGCGAAACCAAAGCGTCTCGATCGCCCCCCCCTGGTGGCTGGCTGCAGCATGGGCCATTACTCCAGCCCGCTCCATGTAAGTGGATGGGACGTGGACCAGACGGAAACAATGGAAGAACATGTTAGATGGATTTATCCTCAGAGATTTAAAGTTCTTATTATGTTCAAGTATTTGTAATAAGTTTGGTTTTAATGAAGTCGTTTTCAGACTTGAACTTCGGGAAGAAACTTTCTTTGGCGTTCGCGTTCAGGTGAGGGGGGGAGCAGAATGTAGGAGGTGTGTGTGCGTGTGTGTGTCTGTGTGTGTGTAGGGGATTGTTAGGCCTTGTATCTAACGAGTGCCTCATATAATTTGTCATCTTTTTACTTATTTTCATGAAAACCAAACCCTTTGTTTTTGTTGGTGTGTGGGGCCTGAACTCGGCTACGAGATCAAACATCCAATCCCAGTAAAAATAAAGCTCACGCATCTCGAATACCGAGTTCATGCTGTGTTTGCTTTATTGCCGCCGCCAGAAAGGTTTGACGTAACGCACCAGAACTCCCCCTGCAGCCCGTCGCCAGCCTCGCACGTCCACTCGCTCCCTCGCTTTGTTTATGGCGAGGATTCCTCCCCACGTGATGTCAGTGTTTCCTCGGAGGTGAGAGCAGCGGCGTGTTTACATCGCTCGGCGTACACAGCGCGTGGGCGTTAACAAACAAGGGCCCACTCTGAAAACCCAGACACCTCACCCTCCTGTGTGTTTACTCACGCCACTGTCAAACATCCACATCCCCATCCAAACAGTGTCGGAGGGAAAAACCGCATCATCCCGGCTCTGTTTCAGATTTAGCATGCAGCCTCGTCCTCGGAGCAGGGAGCGGAGAAGAGCCCAAAACATCCAGAGTCATCAATCTGATGAGCAGCGGTATACACGGAGGCCACGGGAGTAAACATCTTTTAAACTCGGCTGGATTCCGGTCTCATCTCCACAAGGGGGGGGGGGATCAGACGTGACCGTGTGTTTCACTCACTTTATTTCTCGAGATCCGAACCACAAACAACGAAGCGCCGAACATGTCAGGGTTTGTTTTGCGAGTCCAGACAGAGGAATATTTCTCCCAAGTGGCGCCCGGCTCTCGTAAATGTTTAACAAACGCTCCCTCTGTTGAGTCCGAGTTCCCGAACCCATGCCGTGCTATTTATAATCCGTTCACGCTATATGTCCAGTTTATGCTTTTACCAGATAATCTGTGTTTGTAAAGAGCGAGTACACAGAAAAGTCACACATGGAAATACGAGTCTCCTGGTCTCCATTTTAACAAGACTCCCTGTTTTTAATGGGCATATCCTGGTGTTAAATATCTGTAATGTGCTTTGCCTGGCTGTGACCACGCTCGGACATAAACATGCTATTCTTGCTCTGCCTATAATTGTTCTATTAATAACACCCATAATGTCTGAGTCTGGTTCTGCGTGGCAGCGTGCGGCAGCATTTATTGTGTGCAAACGCGACCTGTTTCCAGCTGCCACACGTAGTTAACATCTGGTTCCACCTCTGCCGGTCACGAGTCTGTTGGCGCTCGGCGGCCGAGGGGGGGGGGGGGGGGGGGCAGACGGCTGCTGGTGCCACCGGTGTCCCTCGGTGCTGCTGCAGATCTGGCGCCCGAATCTTTACGATGAGACGACGTAGCACCGGGTCGAGCCGGGTCACCTCCAGACCATCAAGTCCAGTTTGAGACCTTTAAGTATCACACAGGCCTCAGATACAGACACACGTCTTCTGTTCCTGTGGCGTTGATGCTCAGACCATAACTCAGATATAGTGTCCGAGTTTTATAGATGCAACATTTATTAAAACTACACCTGAGAGCTGAAGCTGTATTATTGCTTCATTTGATCTTATCCCTGCAACACATCTCTCTAGGTCACTGGTTCTCAGGCGTTTGCTCTTCAAGACCCTTTAACTCACACAAATTAGACCACAACCCCGTGTTTGGAAAGATTTTCGGTTTTAAATGTTTTATTACAGGACATAAGTATGAAACTCAACTCACTTCCAGACGCATACCTCACTGCAGAAAGGGAAGGAAAAAAAAACGCTCCTTAGTTCATGTTCTAGCCCTCCACAAACTTTCATGGAAAAGGTTGAGAGGATTTTGTGGCACTTTGGAGAGCCGGTCGTCCACTAACCAGAAGGTCTGCGGCTCGATCCCTGACTCCACCAGTCACACACATATTCATACAGTGCATGAAGGCTGTGCCTACATGCACTGTATGAATATGTGTGTGACTGGGTGAAGTGGTCATCAAGACTAGAAAACTAGTGATTTTCATTTAATCTCATTTTTCTCAATGGGTTTATTGTCATTTTGAAATATAATCTAATCTAATGCATCCCTGGCTGAGGATTGAATCCCACATACCTCATGTTATTGGGTTCAGGCAACTGAAACTCAAAAAATCAACTTGACTCAACCTCTGATTTGACTTCACGACATTTAACAAAACCTACAACCTTGTCTTAACCTTGATAAAGACGTGAGACTCATTTATTACACATTTATTATGTTATTGTTGCCAAAAGTGAAGGAAAATGAAAGGGTTTTTATACCTTTCTGGAGAGAGAATCCACAAACTGATGCGAAACATACTCGTAACTATGAAATAATTTAATATTTGTTAATAATAAAAACAGAAAAACAGAACGTGCTGCCAAACTGGCTTCAACCAAGACCTGGATTATGAGTTCTGAATGTTTGCTAATATGAGATTTCAGTTTTCGGACTTAATTCATTTATAAGAGTTTCTAAAAACATGTTTTCACTTTGTCAAAAGCCACAGTTTGAATCTGTTCATCATTACATGTGCACTGCAGTGACGAAGACGAGGGAACATGGGAAAATTAACCTACGACAATAATACAAAGGTGATGAGGCAAATGGGTCTATTTATTATTTTGCATTACATAAGTAATATAGAAAAAATATCCTGGATACGAACGCTGCCATCTTGTGCCGATGACGTCATTTGGAGCCAGAGTCTGAGGGGGAGGAGCCACAGTATCAAGGTCCTGCTGATGCACGCTCTCGACCAATCACAACCAAGTCTCAGCTGTCTGTTATGATGTTTGACTCAGTTTATATATCATCAAATAACCAATTAAAACCAGAAATGAATACTTAAGTCTTACAACATACATTAGTGTATCTGCTAACATTGAGTAATAACTGCAGCCAACCACCAGAGGGCGATCAAGACACTTTGGCTTCACTTGTGATAATAATATCTTTATTTAAAACGTGTGAACATGCACAAAGACGAGTTTATAATGTGACAAAATGCTTCCTGTCCCATTAGCTGTGTCTGTAAACCCCTGTTTCCTTTGCAACACGTGTTCATCACATGTTTCACACGTGACGAAGCCTGCGCCTCGTCATCATCAGCGTTAATCACCTCGCGTTGTCTCAGCGAGGAAACGCCGGTGGATAAAAGTGAAAGGTTGTGAAGCTCAGAGCTGAGATGTAACAAACAGTGGAGCTTCATGTTGGTCAAAACAACATGTGTGCTGTTCCCTCTGTGCAGCAGCTGCCCCCCCCCCCCTCGCTGGCAAAACAACAAAACAACAACACAAAGCAACATTCTCAGGTGTTTTCACTCTCGTTAGCGCTGGTGATTACAAGGTTCTGAATAAAGCACAATTACTGGAACATGTGCCCGCACAGCGCACGTGATGTGCACGTGTCACAGCAGAGGGAAGGACGCTGGTTGGTTCACACGTAAATCAAGACGCCGAGGCTTTTCAAGACAGGTGAACAATCGTGGAAGACAAAGTGAATGTTTTTCTTTATTCTCACACAATGATGGGAAGTGTTGTACATCGCAAAACCACACACGCAAACATCCAGTGGTTATCTCCTGAGGAGTTGGGAAGAGGAAACCCAGAAGGTTCCAGGCTCGAGTCCTCACGGAGGTTTCTGGTGTCCGTTGATCGGACTTCCTTCCTGAGGACAGACACAGAAAGAGAGAGGGAAGTTGACCAAAGACGATAAATATAAAGTGAGAGAAAACAGCTGATGTTCATGCATTTTAATACACAGATGATAAGTTATAGAGTAGAATGTGTATTAGTTATATTATTCAATATCTTGGTGATACGCTTGCTCAACCAATCACGGGCCCTCGATGATGATGTTTTACCTTTCGTTAGCTCTATCAGCTGTTTAATGTTTTCATATGAAGATATTTGTTAATAGAGATGAGCCAAAAATGTGTCTAGACGTAAAACACCTGCGGACATTATCACAGATTGTGTTTTGTGTAGAGAAACGTTCTGTAAACAGTGTCCATGAACTGGAGACTCGAGTCTCGGCCCAGATATCCACCGATGGGCTCAGAGTTTGATATTTAGATAAATAAATCATTGCTATTCATGCACCAGGTCCAGTTCTTCCTCCCTAATATGTGTGAGCACGTAGCACCAGACCAACATGTAGCTGAAACAAGTTCAAGTTATAAAATCATCCAACTTTCCAACCAGATTCAACCCAGTTGTGATGGAAGCTGCACAAACGTGATTCGATCTGCGAATCACCGAATGGTTTCAGTACGATTCGGTTGTGTGTGGTTTTTATTTCTCTCGTCTCAGAACCAATCTTCTATCTACACGCTGTGAGTTTGCCGTTTGTGTAAATCCTGTCGGAGCCACTAATGTGTTTCATCACGGCTGTTTCCTTCATGTCTCCGGCAGGCCCTGCTCCTCCAGCTGAATGTCCTCCCTCTCTCAGCTCAAAAGAAAAAACAGAGAGAGAGAGAAAACTCTGCATCATCTGCACTCAATCAGAATAATTATCCCAAGAAAAATGCAGAGCAGATTCTGTGAGAGGTGAGGGGAACGAAACACAGGGGCTATTGGCAGCCACCTCCCTCCAGTCGGGGTTAGTCCTCTCTCTGCTGCCCTGGAGGAGTCGGAGGAAGGGTTGGGACGAAGCCATCAGACAGACAGACAGAGAGACAGAGACAGACAGACAGACAGACAGACAGAGGAGGGGCCTGATGGGACTCTGGTGCAGAAAGCATCAAGTCTCTGGAAGCACAACAGCTCCCCTGGGGACTGGCAGGCGCTCACTCACACACCACTGTTAGCCCTGTGTTCCGTCTGTCAGGCTTCCTCTTGAACAGAAACACTGAGCGTGTCACTCTGACGACGTGGGAGCTCTCACACCTTTCCTCCAGGAGGATGAAGCCTTTGGGATCCTGTCAGGGTCTTCGAAAGGCTTCCTAAAGGAGGTTTCTGTGGGGGGGGGGCAAACAAATATGGAGCCATAACAAATCCTATTTTGTGGCTCTGCAATGTGGCTCTGCAATCCAAAGTTCCTCAGAGCCCTCTAACTCTTTACAGCAGATGGACAGAAGAAAATATAAAACCCTGATTAGACCCCAGTGCCCGTGAAGTTTCATTTGTATAAATGTTCTGGCAGCTCTATGAGTCCACAGGGGGCTGGCAGTCCTCCTCAGATCATTCTCTCTGGGTTATGAATTTGAGTTGCACTTGTCTCTGGTCCAAAAGTTTAACAGACTGAACCGGGTTAAACCATCTCCCCTAAAAAACCAAGAGGTTGGTTTAATATAGATCTCTGCTGGGGTTCCACAGGGCACGTGTTTAGGTTTTCCAGTGTATTCGTCTTTAAAGTTCCTGTTCATTTAAGATGAGAGGTTCTTCCTCGGTGGATTAAAGCTCCCGGGCTGAACAAGACTTTTGGACCCTCCTGGATCTTCATCACACAAATTGGCAACATGACAAAGATCAGGTTAGAAAACTGAGCTCTTCGTGAACCCGGAAAATACATCATGTTTATCCATTTATCATGTTTAGTTATTTAATGTTTTAACGGATGAATAACTTGATTTTCTGATTATGTAAGGACCAGGTTGAATTAAACCAATTTTCACTTGAGTGTAAAAGTTCATATGTTTGTTTCTAATGTCCCTGTGAACCTAAAAGTTGCTTCCTGCAGCAAGAACAGAGGTTTTCTTCTGGATTTACTTTCAGTCTCTCTTCTGAACCTTTTAGTCAAAGGATGTCATCGTTTATTCACTTGGTCTGATTCCAGAAACAGTTATTTGGTGATTTTGCCACAGTTTTAAGACACTTTCACACATTCTGCTTTTTATTCAGATCTTTGGACTTTAAACAAAATAACAGACCACGGTCCAGCCAAGCCTCAAACATTTAGTCTGACCAATTGGGTGGACTGGGTTCAACTGAGCCATCGATTCAAGCAAAATCTTCACACACATCTTTTTACCACAGCTGTTCGCTAAAGTATTTTGTGTATGTGTGGATGTATGTATGAATATATTTATATATATATATATAATTCAATTGTATTTTGTTCCATCTTCCATTCAAACATCCTGATAATGGAACAAGCCACAGGTCATAGAATCACCTTGTTGCTTTCCCTTTGTCGTATATTGTCGTACGTTGAATCTATTAGTCTCAGCTCCTTGAGCTGTTGGGAGATTCTCCTCATTTCATAGACTAAACAAGAAAATAACAGGGAGATTATTAACTAATGGAAATAACCACAGTCCTACTTCACATGTGAGAGATGTGAAGAAATCAGAATTTGTTATGGCTCCATATTTGTTTGCCAAAGAGTTTTTAAGTGAGCGTACATCCACCTCAGATCCTCTTTCCTTTAAAGAGCCTGCAGCTGAAAGAAAACACCCACTTAGACACAATCATCAAAGATGCACTGACGGCTACGGAGATGAACTCTCTGATGAATCGTTAATATTTCACCCCCCGAGACTGAACTGGGGCCGAGAGGTTTTAAATAAGCTTCATGCTGCAGAGAGGAAACAGAAGTGATGAAACCACTCTTCAGACACTTGTTGAGTGGAGACATTAAAATGCTACCTGGTTGAAGAGCTCCTCGTACAACGTGTGTGACTTCTCCCCCGGGGACTCCAGGTCCGTCCCCTCGTCTGCGTCCCACGATGTGACACTGCTTCAAGAGAAAAGAGACGTTAGCGCTCGTGTGTCTGGACATGTTCCTGAGTTTGTGTTTCACATAATGAAGAAGGGACCAGGAGATTCTCCGGGTCCGACTCCTGGAAAGAGGGGGTGGAGCCTAAGGAAGCCAGTGTTTGCCAGTGTGTGACCTGCTGTTGTGTCTTACCCCTCGCAGCTCACGGTGTCCTGTAGGGGGCAGCGCAGGCTCCGTGTGGGACGGACACCGCGTGACCTCGAGGTCAGTTTCTTTATTTTCTTCTGCAGCTTGTTGACCTGCTGCAGGAGAGCGTCTCTCTCCTCCATCAGAGACTGTTTGAACCTGTAACCAACACAAACACACACACACACAGACACACACACACTTCTCTTAATGCACCTTCAAAGCTCCGACTCACCGAGCGATGACCTCAGATGTTCCTGATGCACAAAGTACAACAGCAGCGTTCAGACTGTAAACAGTGAGCGATGAAATACAGCTGATTGAACTACAAGGGAAGCGGGGAAATAAAATCTGATCACATTGAATCTGAGAAAGGTCTTTTATTAGATCGGCCTTCAAAGAAGTATTTACTGCAGCGACTGTGCAGAGGGGAATTCTGATATTTACTGGTGAGATTTAAAATAGGTCGTTTGAGCAAAAAACTTCTTCTGCTTACGTGAACATAAAACTCGTGACCCATAAAAAACACGAGTATCGAACGTGAACAGAATTAAGAATAGTAAAAAATAGCACATTATCTTTTCAGCAGAAACTCTGTTCAGTTCACTTATTGTTCTAGATTCATATGAAGGGTAAAACAACTTGAATAAACTGATAAAACTGATGGAGGTGGTGAAATTGCACATGAAGTGAAAAATGAATTATCAAGTGATTTGATTAATCCAAAGGTTTTGTGGATGATGAAATTGGAAACACAGCCCAGTAGATTATCAGACCAGATACAGTTTAAAATAAAATTGTAAGAAGTTTATAAAATCAAATGACACCATGTTATTCCATTTTTCAATTCACATGCATTTTCAACGCCTCCATTTTTCATTTAGAAGCTTTTTCATCAAACTTATCTTTTGTTCAGTCACTTTCAGCCTCAAGGCCACTTTCCTTAAAAGATAACTGTTTACTTTGTGTTGTGAAGGATGAATGATAAACTCTAAAATGTGAAAAATGGTGAAACATGGTTTTGTTTTCATCTTATCACAACAGTTTTAATTGAATATACTTTAAGTTAATCAAATTATTTGACAATTCATCACTTAATGTTTCATTTTCACATATTTGCACAATGCTGCCTGATATCAACGTTTACCAAACCACTGTCTCACAGTTCAGGCCAGTGAGAAGATAATTTACTGTACTTTTAATTCTATTTGCTTTTTATTGTGTCTTCCTCATTCTGCTGCTGTAAATGTGAATTTCCCCGGTGAGGGATGAATACAGTTTTATCTGATCTCAGTCGTGGGATGTAACAAAGTACATTTACTTCATCACTCTACTTCAGTACTTTCTTCCTGTATCAATACTTTACTTAGATTAATATTCTATTACTTTCACTCCACCACGTAAATCTGCAAATATTTGTACTTTCTAATCCACGAGATTTTTACAAACCATTGCATGTTTTATCATTTTAAGACAGATGAATAATTAGAGGAGAAATAATCCTGCAGCATCAGAGGTGAAGAACCACCTGTATATTTAAAAGCAAGTACTTACTTACTTTTGTGGTGCTTTTACTTTTTCATGAGTACATTTGTCTATTTGGACTTTTATACTTAGGTAAAATATTTGAGTCTTTCCTTCGCCCCTGCTTCCAAATACAAATCAATAAGTGATGTTCTTCATGTTGTGTTCATCATGAAGAGAAGATGCCCTGTGCTCAGGCTCTTGTTGTGATGGGGGGGGGGGGAGTACAAACCTCTTGACACAACTCATCCAGGACCGCTGCTGCTCACACAGCCACTCGAACTGCTCGGCTGTCTCCTGCAGTTTCCTCAGACTTCCCTCGTTCTCCTGCTGCAGCTCCCCGACCTGTGAATGAGCAGGTCAGCGTCACTTTATCTCCTCCACAACCAGGAGGTGACAACAGGAAGAAGCAGGAGGTGAAATGTTCTGCACACGTCAGAAATCTAAACCTCCGACGAGCAAACGCAGAGGAGTCGGACTTCATCTCCGACTCCCAGAACTTCTCACAATCATTCACACTCACGCTCCAGCACATACAAATGTTCTCATTAGGTTTCTCTCTGTGTCGCTCGGCTGGTTCTTGTTCTCTTGGACTCTCACCGAGGAGATAATTGTGGAGCTGGATCGTTCTGCTGTCTGATGGAGCGGTTGAAGCAGAGGCCGGTGAGGGAGTGAGGCCTCTGAAGCCAAGTGTGAATTAGAAGGAGAAGAAAGTCCTGACAGGTACAGAGGAATGTCTCACTGATGCCCGGAGCCAACACACACTCACTCGAACCCGGCGCCAGCACAATCTGAATTAGTGAGCTCTCTGGGGCGCTTGTAGATTTTTTAAATTTGGCTCCGGTGAGTAAATTTGAACCTTGAGGTTTTATGTTTCATGAAGGTAATTATTCAAAGTCCAGCGGTGGCTGTTATTCACTGTGCTTCACTGGCCCTCGGCCACGTTGACCAGAATGAGGCTGAGGCGGCGTGGACAGTGTTGATCCATTACTGGAGCTGAGAGGAGCAGCTGCATCATCTCAGGAGGAGCTGACGAGGAGAAAGACTCCTTTTAAAACCATTAAGACTGTGACTGGGAGGAGGAAGAGGAGGAGGAGAGTCGGATCCTGACACCTGCTGGACAAACAGCACATCACAGCTGTCTCATAGAATTTAATTTAATCTATTTATTCCTGTTTGTTGAATACGGTTGTTTTTTGTGATTTGTGAAAAGTGACAGCTGTGAAACTGCATTTAAATACATTATTTTTATTAATATATTATTATATAATTTTTTTTTTATCTATTCTAATACTTTGTAAAGTCCATCCATCCACCCCCCCTCTCTGTCATTCGTTCACTCTTTCTTTCTTTCTTTCATTCTATAGTACATATTTCAGCAAATATCTGTTCTTTCCACTTTCTTCATTTTTACAAAGCCTTGCGTTACGTCTTCACGTTTCTTTTTTTTTAATATATTAAGGTGTGATATATATATTTAAAAGCAAGTACCTTTAGAGAATAAAGGCAAATCGTTTCTATGTACTTGTACTTTTAAAGTACTTCTTCAACCACTGCAAGGTTAAATAAAAAAAACCACCTCTCTCCCACCACTGAAACTATCCACACTGCTTGTTCTTCCACAAGTTCTTCCACTGACAGACATCATGATCACTTTAAAATCTTGAAATCAATCAATATCAATATTTAGTTAAGAAAACCAACTGAAGAAGCACTCGTGCTTCCCTCACCTCCTTCTGATGAGCCCTGCTCCGATCCTCCAGCTCCTCTCTCAGAGTCGTGTTGACGTCTCGCTGCTCCTCCAGCTCCAGCGTCTTACTGTTCAGGACAGAAAGACACAGATCTCACGTGTGGACGGAGTCGGGACGAGGGAAAGAAGCTGCTTCACACAAAAGTCATTCAGGTTAATAAAGCGATACACAGCTTTTAAATATAATCTGTTATTCTGTTACACTGTCTGCAGAGGAAACTCCACTTTTTCACTATTAACACAAACAGTAATTGGTCAAATGGATAAATAATATGGAGAATTTGAAGCTGTCACTGCATCTGTTTGCTTCCTGGATCGATCTTAACCAGAAACAGCTGCTTCTTCCCCAGACGTGTCCTTTAATCTGAAGTTTTATCTCCAGACCCCACAGGAGAAGAAAGTGAGATTTATTTTGAAGGTTGCATTAAAGTATTGGATGTTTCTCGACTTTTCTCTTTCTTCTTCTGGCTGCTCGGCTGCTGTGACGCTGAATCACCATCATGTGATGACAGACTCTGACACTGAGCCAACTTCTGTTCCCTCCGCAGCCGACGCAGTTTCTTCTGACCCCAGATCAGACTCTGGGTTTTTATTCAGTTGTTGAGCTGAACGTTGTCTCAGCTTCACTTGGCTCAAGGTTACTGTCGATTGTCATCAAGCAAGGTTTTCTTATTGTTATAATAACTTGGATGCTTATATTCTCAGTCTGCGGCCTTATCTTTAATGTCACTGTTCATTTTACATTTTGTTTAATATCCGAGGGAAACATGGAGGAATGTGTTCACATTGAACAGCAGCAGTAGAGAATTATCATAAAAAGACTCTAAAATAAAATGTGTGTGGGTCAAATTATAGTCCGATCACATTTTCCATGAAAGGATAAGATCATATCATTTGATAAAACTCTTAATTGTTGTGTTTATAAGATGCAACATGTGGATTATTTAATTCTCCATCTCCAGGACCTTGTTCTATGCTGTGGTCTTACCTGTGCAGCTCCGCCTGGAGGCCCTCCGTCAGTGCAGCCCTGCGCCGGGCCTCTCCGTGCAGATCCGCCCGGAGACCCTCCGCCACCGCAGCCTTGTGCTGAGCCTCCCTGTTGAGCTCCTCCACCAGGCCCCCCAGCTTCACCTCGGAGCTCTGCAGACACAGCAGGTCAGAGCCGACCTGCCGCAGCAGCTCCACGTCCCGGCAGCTCTCCTCCACCAGGAGGACCACACGCTGCTGCAGAAAGAGCACCAGGTCCTGCACGACAGAGACACAGTGATACTACACAGATCCTGGTCTGCACACATCTCTACAAACGTTCATACTTTCTGCAGCATCTTCTTATATCTGATCTGTTTTTATGACGACTTCATGCTTGCACTTGTTTCCATGAGCCACTTTATAGCTTTGCATTCCTTCTAGTTCACCTTTCCCTGCAGAACTCTGTTATTCCAATGGAGCAATGTCCTCACTGCAGCTAGCACGCAAACATAAATGGCACAATACCAACCGTGCATCATTATCTTAAACGTGCCGATAAAAGCATTATTATCTTGCTCAGGCAAATCTTGATGTGGGTCAAAGTGTTTGTGACAAGCCCGAACCTGAAACCAAATCCAATCTCTGGGGGGAAAGTGAGCGAGTCGCTAACAAACACCACAGCAGTTTGGAGAAGAGCTGAAAATACTCGTAAAGTCCCAGAATCAAGGGCTTCCCGATCTGGAAGGACAAAACTAAACATGCAACATGTTTCAGCTGCATAAAAATAAGCAGATTTTTATTTTTCTCCTCGTTTGTCCTGTGAAATATTTGTCTAAAAAGCATTCAAATGAAACCGCCTGAGAGACCAGAACAAGTTGCTCTTTAGTCAAACTGCTCGCACCTAAACAACTTGTGTGGAGCAACCCAACAAAAAAAACTGAAAAAGTCCTGGTGACCGCTGCCAGAACCTCGGCATTTACCGAATGTTAACACTGGCATTTACTGCTCGCCCCCGGTTCCACTGTAATGACTGTAATTGTGGCATCGGTGGCCCATTGGCCGTGTGCATTTAAATTACAGGACTGTAATGAGGTTAAACACCACAAGGTTAAATGACACAAGTAAAACTAATGGCTCTGTGTTGCTCTGGGCTTCAGGTGAGTGTTTCCCAACAAGAGTCTAATCGCTGCAGCGGCGTTAGAGGAGGAATTAGAGTTTAATGTTGTTGTTGGGAAACATTTTGATATCGATTAAAGTAAAATACTCTGACTGGCGTCTGAACCCAGTTTATACAAACCAGCCTGTTTAACTCCAGTTTTAAATTGTGGAACTTCTAGTTTAATTATTTTAAGAGCCTGAACAATGAATCGGTTGGTTGATTTGAGCCTTTCACAGACACATCACGTGTTGTTGAGGCTGGAAACGTGTTCACCGAACCCCGAGCTTCACAGGAGTGATGGAATATAGGATTAAGATGTTAGAACGAGGGTTAAAACAAGATACTTAGAAGATAGAAGTTACGTATTTCTTTTAATTCTTTATAAAACGTACATTTACTGACTGATTTCTGATTTATTTTTGTTTCAACTGTCTGCATTGGCTCTGAAAAAAAACCACATTGTTTAGACTCGTATTCATATAAATGCTGCACTATGAGTGAATCGCAATATATCATTTAATTCTTGTTTTTCCATTGAGTCTGTGATGTTTTTAGCTTCATGCATTTGTACAAAGTTCAAACCTGATATAGGGATCAATCCAGACTATTGTTAATGTCTCTGGACTTAAACATTAAGAGAGTTCCTCTGACTTGTGAAGTTGCCACAGAGCTTGTGGATCTGTGAGGTTCTGTCCACAGAGCAGCTCCTCATCTCACCTGCTGCTGGTGGATTCTGCCACTGAGCTGGTCCTGTCTCATTCTCAGCTCCACGTTCAGCTGCTCCTGGTGGAAGAGTCGAGCCGTCGCAGCCTCCAGATCGCTCTGCAGCCTCCTCTCCCTCTCTCTGGACACCAGGAGCTCCCGGTCCAGGATTCCTGCAGCCGCACGGAACAACACACCCGAGTCAGGAGGGACAACAACCACAGAAGATCTGCTTTACACTTGAGTAACAGGTAGAAAATATTATGTTTTTGAGAAGCTCACCACTTTAGTTTTGTTTATTTTATGTTAAGCTTATTTTTGGGCAAATTATTTAAGCTCAAATTATTCCACAACACTACTAATCAAATACTTCTATAGGGGTTGTACAGACAGATGCTGATGAATCTTCCCGTCACGATTTCTGCAATGATTTAAGACACTTTCTGGTCTCAGCTCTTGACGCCTCTAGAACATATCGTTCAACAGTCAGAGACGGGAAGTTATTCTTTTATTAAACTGACCCCTGACATCTCGTTCCTCAGATTGTTTACCGTGGTGATGTTATAAAAGGTTATTGTCACTTTCCATGGAATCATTCTGTTTTAGATTCCTTTGAAGCCTTGTTTTATTAAAGCAGTAAGTACACACACACACACACACACAAACACACACACACACACACACACACACACAGTGTTTTACTGATTCAAGTCAAGACCTTTGAACCAAGTCAAGTTTACTGTTCAACATATTAGTACTTCTGCTTTTTAATATAAGTGGATCATGAAACTAATTTTAAAAATTAACACGTTCAAATATCTAGTTAATAGCAGTGAGGTCACTTTTAGATACGACACAAGATCACAATAAACTGTATATTACAAATCGTGGGTTTTTATAACCTTGTCTCTTTAGATAATCATCAGTCATTTTGAAAGTGTAACTGAGTTTTGTGCTTTTCTTAATTAATCATTAAACTACCTCCAGGAAAATTAAAGAAACGCAGGTTAAATAACAACAGAATTAAATCCTGCTGTTGCTCAGTCTGTTTAAAGTCGATTCTGTCAGTGGAAGTTGCACAAAAGGTGTTTCTGTTATTTACAAAGTCACTGTAACACAAATACAAACCAACAACACAACAAACTACAACCTCCATTATGAGTACTTCACTTTCATTTAGTGCAGAGTACTGTTCAGAGTGCAGTATAGTTTCAGCTGGGTGTTCCTAATAAACTGAGTGTACAAACCACAGTGGCAAGTAACACAGAGGTAAGCAGATTAAAATACTGCAGTACATGATCCTCTCTAAGAAGTGCAAAACGTAAAGAACTACATGAAAACACCAGAATAAAAACTATGAACGTGGGTCCATCTGACTGTAAAACCATAATAGTACACAGATATGAAAGTAAATGTAGATAGGACAGTACGATGGTAGATAAACAGTGTGTGACTTCCTGACGTACCTTTGTCGTGAGCCAGGCGCGTGCACTTGGCCGTCAGATACTGGATCTGACTGAAGTCCTCGTCCCGCTGAGCTCTGAAAAACCTCCTCATGCTCATGTGTCTCCGAGCCGCTGTCCTCTCTCTAAAGCCTCGTCCACCTTCCCATGATCCTCAGGGCCGGAAGGGACTGTCCCCCAGGTTCAGATAAGAGCCAGCGGGCACGTTTCCTGCAATATTTAACTCTCCCTATGAAGACTTAATCCAAGCTGGTGTTGTCATAACACAGAGGTGAGCTGCTGCTGCTGGTGTGTGTGTCTCTGTGTGTGTATGTGTGTGTGTGTTCAGGCCTGAAATGTTTTAATGCCAACTGTCCCTGCTGCTTGAACAAGAAGGAGACTCCTGCACTAATTGTCAGCTTCTTTTACATGGAGTTTCTGTATTACCCCCCCCCCCCCCCCCGAGGCGGTGAGAGCTGCAGGAAGGAGCCGGTGCAGGTCAGACATGTTGGGTCTCGCAGGCTGGTTGCTTCGCTGCAGCTGCCTCAGGTCTGTTCTGTCTCATTCTGCATGTTCTGCAGAGGATGGCATCACTGGCATGTGCCCTGAGGCTGTGTGTGTATGTGTGTGTGTGTGTGTGTTCGATACAGATCCTGAGCTAAAATACTCCAGATGAGTAAAGAATGATAAATCCTTGTTGTTGTTGGGACTGGACGGTGTTTATTAACTTGTGGTGGTGATTCTCTTGTTATTTCTGATACCTGCTATTTCATTCCCCGTCAGCAGAGGGAGACAAATTAACTGTATTACTCTGGTTTCTGTCAAATAACAGATATATCCCAGTAAACAACCAGTCAGTAAAAGTGACAAAACACAGGCTGCATTTCATTTAAACAATAATAAAAAAATACTAGTCATTACAATTCGATTATTTCAGTAAATTCTTAAACCATCTGTAACAAGATAAGATACTTTATCCAACTGTATTCATGAGTTACACCTGTACATAATATTTTAATATATTTGTGTGTTAATATATGTTCATTTCCTATTTTCTTTTTAAATTATTGCCTGATCTGTGTGAATGCATCAGCAGCATTGATATTAAATTGTGTTACTAACTCTAATTGTATCTAAAAATTGCAGTATCATGACACAAGAAAACGACTTTAATAGAAGCCTGTTTACACTCAACACACTGAGATGTTTTGCCCGTGAACAAACCACGCTGTGATATCAGTTCATCTTATTTCCTGTGAGGAGCATCAGAGCGAATGAAGTCAGTCAAAGGACAGGATGTTCAGTAATGGCGTTTATTTAAAAAAGAAGAGAAAAGAAAAAAAGGAAAAAGCAACCCGTTGACTTCTGCTTCATTAACACAAAAGTTGTAAATAGAAAATGGCAAATCATCCGTTCAAATAAATAAATACAGCATCCTCCCGAATGTGTGAGAAAAACAAATCTGTGCTCAGAACAGAAACACAGAGAGGAACTCACATCAGGGAGAGAATTCAGAAACGAAACAGGAAGTCAGAGAACGAAGCTTTAAATTCATACGGTCGTTCATGCCTCAGGAAACAACATGGAGTCCCCCTTCTCACAGACGGGCTCACCGACCACCAGGGGGTCAACCTACTGTTAAGAGCTTTTTCTTTTAGATTCAAAGTGGTGTCACATAAATAATAATAAACATGCACAAATCATGTCAGTAGTTTTCAACATTTAAATAATGGTTGTTTTTCGACATAAATCATAAAACCCGCCATTTTAATACAATCAATGCCTTCACTGAGGTTGTGATCTCTGGAAGAATCAGGTGCCACACAGGAAGTGTTTCCACACGGCGTGGACGGTGAGCGCCGGGTCATCGTGCTGAGAAGCAGCCGTCAGGTCACAGTGTGAGTCCTGGGTTCCAAATCATTCTTTCCTCAGAAAGAGTTTAATTTACCAACTGAAACGTTAAAGTTTAAAAACGTTTTAACAAATTTGGTTTTTGTTCCTCTTGATAAAATAGGACAGAGGCAGAATGTCAAATCTTTTTAATGCTGAGTGACATGAAACTTACTTTGTTAGTAAGTTATGTTGTAGTAAAAGTTAAATACACTTTATAACCACAATATATAAAACAGATTTTTATTGTTGTGGCTCGTTGGTAATTGTACTCAAACAACTTCTAGATAAATAAATGGTTTACTCTAAAACCACACTTTCAGTTTTAAAATTTAAATTCCTGTGTGAATTTAACAGACAAGTTAACACATGTGAACTTAAGGGATTTAAGTTTGAGAGTTTTTAGTTTTTAATCTCCTCCCGGCTCCCACGAGCACTGACGTCTCCTCCTCAGCCTCAAAGTGATAAACATCCTGTATTTACCCTGATTTTCAACGACACCTTTAAAGCAAGTTTTGTCAAAATGAATGAGTGCTTGTAAAATCATAGAAAGGGGTTTTAAACATTTGAGACGTAACAGTAACTGTGGGAAAGAATCAGTGAAAACTATGAGCGTCTTCAACACAATACAAAACTTCCATTGGAAATCTGCTGTGTGGAAACCCAGCTACAAAAATATAATTTAGAGCTGCAACGATTAATATCACTTTATGGAGCAACTGTCTTGGTGATCGATTCATCATTTGACATTTATCAAGCAACCAAATTGATTTCTCCAATTTCTGAACTGTAAGAATTTACTGATTTTCTTTGTCTAGAATGAATTAAAGATTTGACATCACCTTGTGTTCTGTGGTGTGAAAGTAGATGTTTTATGGACCAATTTATAAATCAACTGATTGAAAAAAATATATCTACAAATTAATTAATTAATTGCCGCCCAAGGTGACAAAACTTCTTGAAATGGACAAAATATGAAAAAAATAAGAAATGCTAACTCTTAATCTTCCAGAGAACACGTTTCCAAACAACAGTAAATAAAAGTCTAACATGTTCGACGCTCGGTGCTCAGACGAGGCAGCAGATGCTTAAATCCGTGTTTAGCCGGCGCTAATTAAATTAAACATAACGACACCGACCTGATCCCAGAACAGATTTAACAAACCGACGTACACATTTCCTTCACACAGGACGAGGAAATAAAATAAAAAACTTAAAAAAGAAATAATTGAAACGTAACTTGTGTTCTAATCCAGGGGGGAAATGCTGGTGTGAGGAAAAAAAATCAATGGAATTAACTCAGAATCTGGACCGAATGTTTTAAATCAATCATGAACATAGCGTCTGGATTCTTTTATTTTGAAGGAGTCCAGTCAGGGGAGTCACATTTAAAAGCTTAGGGGCTGTTAGCGGCTGACCGGGCCGTCTCTATAAGTAACCCAGGTCTTACCGCTGCCTGGCTGCTGCCCTCCAGCTTATCCTACGCTAGCTGGAAGCTACTACTGGCTTGTTCGTGCTCTCTTGACCTGACCCTGTGAGGCTAACTCAGGCGTTTGGGGAAGTGAGCGCTATCAGATGCAAAACAACTCGGATGAATAAGCAGCCTGCATCTGGTCGGCACCGGGGAAATCACAGAGTCAGTTGAATTTGATCTCTGCAGTGGCCTGTTTGAATATAATCCTCTTCTCTTCTCTGAGAGGAAACAAACCACCGCCTCCTTGTTTCATGTCAGGAGACACAGAGATAACGATCACATTTTAAATTTACATTTTAAAAAGGTCCGAAGGTTGTGAGTGAAAATAAAAGACAGATTTTCATTCTTATAGATTCAGGTCAAATAATAAAACAGCCATGATGAGTTGGCTCTAGAACTCCGGAGTATTGAGGACAGCAGGATCACCTGCAGCAGAGTTCAGGTGTGGTTGTGTGGACGCACTCTCAACGCAGTGGAAACTCATGCTTCTCTATATGGAACAAAAAAAAAGCTTATTCACAGCATTTTCAGCGAATCAACTAATCGGGACAAAGTAGAAGTCAGAAAATGACCCTGTCCTTTTGGTGAAATCATATTTTAGTGTCCTAGACGTTCTATTTGTTCTTAGTCTCACAGATAACGTAATTTTGTTCAACGTTGCTCAAAAACGAAAAAAGCTGAAGCACAGATGGAGAAAAACTCACAAACGCAGAAGTCAGAGAGCAAAATGTGGAAGGATTCAAAATCGGAGTCAGTTTTCCATCCCACTATAATGTCAGTTCAACATGATGCAGGCAGTAAAGACAAGAAAAGAAAAACAGCGTATTGCACTGGTTTGGTCTATTGATGGGTGGTGGTCATCATATAAATAACACCAACGATAACCAAACAGTAATACCATAATAATAATAATAATAACGCTAATAAAAACAGTTCAGACTAAGGTCCCTCCCACGCCCCCCCGTTCCCCTCCCTCTGCTGCTGCTTTACCACTGCTGCCAGCTGAAGTCGTCGTTGGATCCGAAGACGAGGAAGAAGCCCAGGATGGTGCCGAAGATGACCATGTTACCCGTTAGCACAAGCGCACACGCCCCCCAGGCGATCTGTGAACCAACGCCAGAGGAAGAAGGTCATTAGCGACATCCAGGTCAAAACCAACTGCACCAGTTAAGAGAAGAAATGCAACGCCAGCAGCAGCCACCAGTGACAAATGGTTTAAAGTTTGTTAGATGTTTTAAAATTAGATAAACTTATATTCTGGTAAAAGAAAATGAAAAGGAAGGAGGGGCCACAAAGCTCAGACCACCGCGACTTACAACTTCAGCTCTAGCGAAGACGACGGGCAGGCCGAAGGCTGAGATGACGATGCCCGTCGTGAGGAAGATGGCCAGCTCTTTGCAGGCGTTACTGGCCGAGTCTGTGTCGTCAATCACCCGCCGCGAGATGCAGTACGGGATCGGAGAGAGGATGTAGAAGAAGAGAAGGAACAGAGGCCAGTATTTACTGCAGACAGGGAAAAAAGAGGAGGAAATGAATTCCCACAAGGTGTAAACTGACACAATGCAGGAGATATGGTGCTTTTTGAAGTCAATATGTCAATATTTATACAAACATTATGCGATGTAGCAACAGAAATTAGATTATTTTAAATATGTATTCGACTAAGATGCAAAAGTGTGTAAAAACTGAATTAGAATAAGCTGTCGATAATAAATAATTAAAAAGCAAGTTCTCCATATGGACCAGCATGTATTATTAACATGTTGAAATTGGCAGATAATATCAGTGAGGCTCTACTGATGATAAACACGTATTGCTTCCTCTCCTCCAGGCTGCTGGTCTGAGACCTGGTCCCTTCATCATGACTGAGAGGAAAATGAGATTAGATAAGCACCAGAGTCAGATCTGTCACCCGAGCTCGTCACCTCGTGTCAGGGACTGAAAGAACTTTGTCTGGGCTTCACTGAAAAGACAAATCAGCTCCATCCATGTTTGGTGTGTGTTTGTGTGTATGTGTGTGATTCTTAATAACTGATCTGAGACCTGGAACATTCTGTGTCGGCTGCACGGCCAAAAAGATATAATCTGGCAAAAGCAAATATCCATCATCTGTCCATCAACAATGAAAAACCTCTCTGCCACTCGCGGCAGCTTATTTCCACTCCAGGGTTTATTCTGCTGCATCAACCAGAGGAACAAAGAACCAGCTTCTGTGTGTCACAGGTTTTATAACAGGTGAGTTGTAGGAACATCCCAGAATATCTCATTAACTCCTGAGTTTCATTTTACATGAAAACCAAATAAGTTCAGGTTTCACTTTCACTCTTCTCTTTCTGTCAACACACACGTTCCCTCTTGCCTGATGTTGCTATTTATCATGAATAAACCTTAATTCAATGTCTGTGTGTTGTGTTGTGTTGTGTGTGCGACTGTGCGTGTGGCTGGTACTTACTCGTATACAGGGAGGGCACATCCAAGCATGAGGAACATGAGACCAATGGCCCCTCCGAAGGACAGACTGATGAGAGCTGCAGGACAGACAGAAGGAAGTCATCATCAACATCATCATCAGGGACAAAGCAACACACACCATCTGTCTGATTCACGTGTGGCCCCTAGGAGCACCCCCCCCCCCCCCCCCCCCCCCCCAGCAGCAGCAGCAGGGCCCTGAGATGCATCATGTGAGGCATCAGCTGATTTCACGTGTCCACATCATCACTAGCTGAGGAAACCAAGCTGCTGCTGCTGATGATGCTCACAGCAATTTAAACCACTTGCATCAAGCACAGCGTCTCAATCAGGTTAAAGGTGCACCCCCCCCACACACACACACAGACAAACATACACACACTGCTGCGGTGCTACACTCCTGTGACGCTCTCCTGTTAAACACGGGTTCTTAAACACAAAACATTGAATGGAGGAGCAGCTCGTGTGAATGTGTGTAATTGTTGATAACGCTGCTAATTGATGAGCTAGTGCGGCTACATGCTAACGCTATGATGCTGGCCCCGGCAGCTAGCTAGCTTAAGAATAAAAAAACCGTTAGCTCGCGAAACGTGCAGAACGCGCCGGTCCGCCTGCGTGTTGTTTTTTTTAACGCAGCTGCGCGAACACCAGGCCCGAGTTCGGAGGCTCTTTTCTCGGGTGAATGAAACGGAATCGAACCTTTAATCCCGGCCATGGCTGCTGGAGACGAGCTGGAGACACAGTGACAACTCTTCCCCCTCCAGTCCGCCGCGCTGCCTTCACCGGCCGCCTCGCGCCGCGGAAATATCAACACTTCACACACAGACACAGGAATACACAAGCTATAGAGATAAAATAAAAATCATAATAACAGCTTTATTTGTGTAGCATTAATCTAAACTACTGTACAAAGTCCTGCACAAAATCCATGGCATAAAGAAGAAGGGATTATAATAAAAGGTATTCAGTTCAGTTCAATTTATAAATTCCGGATCATAACATAACAAGGTCAAGGCTATATAATTTATAGAAAGCACAACAGTTCCCACAATGATATGGGCTATATTAGCCATATGTGTGTACACAATACACAGGCTGACATGCAATTAACATCAGACTACTAGAAACTGGCAACATAAACATAACTACTATGTGCAAATAGAGTTAAACTGAACAAGACAGAAGTGCAACAGGAAACAACAAGTACAAGTGTGGATTAAAAACATTTAATACAATGTAGACATGGAGGAAATGTGAGAGGGGGAAATAGTACAAAGATGCTGGAACAAATAACTGTCTGGTTACTTATATACATGAGGTACGTGAATCATATGGTGGTAGTTTGCAAATATGATCTAACAATGTACAGGATGCATATGTACACACAAGGTAGACACATATTTAATACAGTAGAGCTTTTGTATAATGTACAGTATTTAGAGCCGGCTTTGATTTATATTGTCGAAATATGTACGTATGTGTACATTTTACACAAATTAATGGGAATTGTTTTAAAATGCTAACACACATGGATATTATCTGCCAGTTACTCTGGACTCCAAAACACATTCTGACTTTTTGCACTTTCAATGTTCTTTTTATTATTGAAATGTTATTGTATATTTACGGTTTTTCATTGTGTTATTGAACGCACCGTAAATCTGCGACAAAGGAAAATAAAAACCTTGTACATAAAAAATGTATACTTCATTAATAACTTTTAAGAAAACCTCTTAAACTATCTTCAAACTTCTACTTGCGTGTTTGAATTTATTTACAATAAAAGATATATCTCGTTGAACCGGAACTGAACCCCGTGTACTTCCGCTCCTCCCAGAACCTCACACGGGCCAAGATGGCGAGCGGAGGAGTGTCCGTGGCTTCGCTGTGGACCGAAGTGAACCGCTGCGGGCAGAATGGAGACTACAGCCGGGCCCTGAAGGCTCTGACTAAAAGTAAGGCGCCTTTGGTGTTCATGTGGCCGTCGAGCAGCGCCGGAGCTGCGGCCAGTCGGCGGCCGGACGGGGCTTTTCTCCGGGCAAGCGGGCTGCACTGGGCCAGCTGTTAGCATGTGGCTAGGCTAACCGCAGCTTTCCTGCTAGACCTCTCAAACGTCGACTTGTTGGTCAAACTTCTCCCCCGAGCTGCACACGTCAGGGTCCCAAAGACCTTTTAAACTGGTTCCTGTGGGTTTAGGGTTTTTAGAAGGTTTACTACTCTGCCTCGTATCTCCTCCTCCGTCCTCCTCTGACCACTGACGTGTCCCTAGCCGGGATGCTAACTTCTTATGGCTGGCACTGATCCGCTTCCAGTCAGCAGCTCTAGTCTGGAGGAACCTTTAGACTTCTCTCTATCATCCTGTTTTAATGCAGTTGAACTAGTATTAAGTCAAGTAGGTGACAAACGAAAACCGAATAAAGCCTCAACTCCATTTTAAACCAATTTCTTTCCTTCTTTGCATCTGAGAAAACATGGGAAAGGATTCTTAATCGTTGTCACTGTGCAAGCTCAACGAAACAAAGGGTGTCATCCTCTAATCAAGTCGACAAAGTAAAGTAAGCAATAGAAGTTGAGATAAGGTTCTTCAGTGCGAAGAGCAGTAAAGTGATTGATATAGATGAGTATGATAAATGACAGTATAGACCAGTATATCCACGTAAACCCAGGAAGGTTAAACACGGTCCAAAACTACGTGTCAGATTTCTGACATATTTCATTTATATCTTTAACCCCATCTAGACCAGATCCCGTTTGCAATTAAATCACCTTTTTCTGTTTTCATAAATTAAATGGTCTAAAAAATCTGAATCACTGAAGTTTTGCAAACATTGGAGAAGAACTAAAGTTTTTTTTCTTGAGGACATTGAATCCTTGTTGTTCTTCCTTAATATGCATCACTGAGTGTTTTTTAATCTGTGTTTTCTCTTTTGTCCCAGTTTTGCAGGATAACAGGGAAGATGTGACGGCCCTTCAGTGTAAAATCGTTTGCCTTACTCAGAACGGCAGCTTCAAAGAGGCTCTGAATGTCATGAACACTCACACAAAGATGCTCGGCAGGTAAACAACAACAACCACTTATTTCACTTGACATTAACTTCTCCCTCTCGTGTTTGGTTAACATTAATCCCTGCTCTAATTAGAGCTACCGCAGAAAGCTGATCTGACCTCATTTCATCACTGAGATGTTTATGTTCTCTTGTCCATCAGTGAGGTGGTGTTTGAGAAGGCGTACTGCGAGTACCGGCTGAACCGAGTGGAAAACGCCCTGAAGACCATTGAAAATGCTCCGGAGCAAACTGACAAGCTGAAGGAGCTTTACGGTCAAGTGGTGAGGATTTCTGACCAGTTGGAAAGATATAATATTACTGGATGCTGGATATAAGATATTGTGTGGAAACATATACTCAGGTTTTTACTCACCAACTTGGAAACTTTGGCTGACTGGATTTGTCTCTTCCTCTTCATTTCCTAGTTGTACAGACTGGAGCGCTACAACGATTGCAAGTCCGTCTACACAGATCTGATCAGGAACTCCCAGGATGAGTACGAGGAGGAGAGGAAAACCAACCTGGCTGCTGTTCTGGCTGCTATGAGTCAGTGGGAGAAGGCTCCTCTGGTAAACACCACACTGATAATACTTTTTGTGTTGTTGATCACATCTGGGCTGAGGTGTTAGTTTATATAATGATGATCTTACAGCGAAAAACTGTTTTTGATTGCCTCATTTTATATATTTTACTTAACTGTGCATTAATTTAAAATGTGTTTCCTCCACTGCAGGAAGATCTCGGTCTCCCAGAGTCGACCTATGAGCTGTGTTACAACACTGCCTGCGCTCTGATTGGTCAAGGACAGCTGGTGGAGGCTTTTAATAAGTTACAACAGGCAGAAGGTAGGTCACACCCATCGTACCTTTATCATCATGTCCTTTTCTGTCCTGTTAAGATTTAATATTAAATTATTGTTGTTTTTTTCTTCAGAGCTTTGCAGAGTCTCGCTGGCAGATGATTCTGTAAGTGGCATGAACTTTGTTTTATTGAAATATGTTTGTATCATTTATTAAATTGTTCTTGTATTCTGGTCTTGATAAGGTTTGCAATGTCAGACATTTCTAAAAGGGATTAATTTTCAATAACACATTTTGTCATGAGAGTGAGTCCCACTTGAACTGTTCCGAGCTCCGGATGTTTGAGTTCTCCCCAGATTAATCACTTGTCATTCCTCGTTTGTTCCCTTGCAGGATGTAACTGAAGAGGACATTGAGTCGGAGTTGGCCGTCATTCATTCTCAGATGGCTTACATCATTCAGTTACAAGGTCGGACAGATGAGGCGCTGCAGCTCTACAACCAGGTCATCAAGCTCAAGTAAGGATTTGTGAGGAATATAGAGGAGAAGAAAGAAACTAGGGATTATATTATGTTGTCATAGTGAATTTGTATTTGTGTTGTGATGGTACACGTGTTGATTTCTGCACGATCTAAAGGAAATGGTCTCAGAAGCCATTCAAAAGGCTGTAGAAGAGATTATTATTGTAATATGTGATTGTTTGATTTCTTTCCAGACCGTCAGACGTGGGGCTGCTCGCTGTGACTGCCAACAACATCATCACGATAAACAAGGTGGGTGGACTGTGAGCCGGCCATCGTCTGTGTTCAATGAGCTTTAATCAGCATCGAGACATAACAGCAAACCTCATTGCTTCATTCTTAACCAGGCTCATCAAGCCTGATTCCAGCTGGAACAAAATATGTTTTCATTAACGCTCTGTCTGTTCCCTCAGGACCAAAACGTGTTCGACTCAAAGAAGAAGGTGAAACTCACCAACACTGAGGGTGTTGAGTACAAGTTGGCGAAGAAGCAACTGCAGGCTATCGACTTCAACAAAGCTCTGCTGGCCATGTACACAAATCAGGTACGGTGATGGAAACAGAAAACCCCCAGATGTGACTCAGAGGAAACGTTACGGTGATAACTGATTTGGCTGTTTGTCGTTAACAGGCCGACCAGTGCAGGAAGCTGTCCTCCAATCTTCAGTCTCAGAACCCAGGTCACCCTCGACCGGTCCTCATCCAGGTCGCTCAGCTGTGCAGAGAGAAGCAGCACAGCAGAGCCATCGAGCTGCTCCAGGTACCAAAGAGTTTCTGTTTCATTCCCACAATTAAAACCCTGTCAATGACTTAAACTCTTTTTTACCAATACAGCTAATTAAGCTGTTGTGCCCAATATCTGAGCCTCTATAAATGTTGAGATCTATTAAATGTAAAACATGATCAGTAACCAGCTGTTTGTTTTCCCGCTATTTATGGTTCCATTCATTCGAAACTGCTACAATCAAATGTGTGGTGTTGTTAACGTCGTCACTATTATGTGTGTATTCAGCGATTTTTGTATTTTCACACATCTTAAACTGTCTCTTCCTGTTTTTCAGCAATTCTCTGATCAGCATCCAGAGAGTGCATCTGGCATCAAACTGACAATGGCACAACTTTATTTAATACAAGGTACTGTTGTTGTTAATGGTTTATGATTTAATGCGTTCGGACAAATTCTACTGTCTTTGCATAGGAAGTAATTCTATATATATTAAAGCTTATATGATGAAGGCTTAGATGAACGGAGCAGAATTTGTGTCGTTACACTTTGTTTAAATGATTTGTTTTGGTCCTCAGGTCATGTGACTAAAGCCTGCGATGTCCTGAGGTCCATTGAAGAGTTCAAGCACAAATCAGGGATGGTAAGTCTTCAAAAGAAAACAACATTGTGCATTTAAGTCATCAGGTAGTCTAGATTTCATACTTTAAACTTTGTAAAGTAACTTCTCATATCATTGACTAACTGGGCTTCTCACTCCTTAGATTTCAGCTCTAGTAACGATGTACTCCCATGAAGAAGACATCGACAGCGCTATTGACGTCTTCAAACAAGCTATCGAGCATTTCCAGTCTGAACAGGTATTGTAGACAGATAGATTTTTAAACTAACAACCACTTATAGTCTTAACTGTGTGTTAATAGACAATCCGACACACGTTAGTTCCTGAACATGTTTCCACTGGTTAATGTTCCTGTTCTTTGTATTGTTTCCTCCGCAGCCTGGATCTGCTTCACACTTGGCTCTCGTACGAGAAGCTGCCAACTTCAAACTGAAGTACGGACGGAAGAAAGAAGCCATTAGTGATCTGGAGCAGCTGTGGAAGTGAGTCCAAGCATGTTGGGGCGGGGGGGAGGGGGTAGCAGAGTTACACATGACTTGCATCTCAGAGAATCTCTCTCAGCTGCTGATTTATCAAACTTGATAATACTTCATGCTAACAAATACTTTTATATTTTTATTTAAACAGGCAGAACACCAAGGACATCCACACGTTGGCACAACTCATCTCAGCGTATTCCCTGGTGGACACGGACAAAGCCAAATCGTATCCTTTTCACCTGCCGAACATTTGATTATTATTCTAGTAGTTGATCAACAGACAATAATGAACAAGTATCTTTTGTCTTGATTAATAGTTTAAGACATTTTTAAACAGAAGATAAGTGTGAAGATGCTGTTATGGGCTCTGGAAAAACTAGCTAAATTCTCTACCATTTTTTATAATTTTACAGGAAAAACAATCAGTTGTTTTATCAGGTAAATATCTAGCAGATGAATGAATGATGAGAGAAAAAGTTCTTTAAAGCCTCAGAAGACCAAACGACAGATGGTTGATCCAGAATCTGAAATGGAGTGCAGGTGAAGTGTCAGAACACCAATGTTTCCTTAGCGTTCCTCTTCAGCCTTAGCAAACACCTTCCCTCCGCCGAGGCCATGTCTCTCAACGTGGACGTGGACGAGCTGGAAAACTCGCACGGGGCCACATATGTCAGGAAAAAAGCCGCCAAAGTCCCAGGAGAAAATCTTCCTAAAGAACAAGGGTGAGGCCTCCACGTCGGATTCATGATTTTCACATTTATTCTATTCTTTTTATAGAAGATGTTGTTTTAACCTTTATGTCTGCATTTCCTTTACAGCCAAGCTGAGATCAAGAAGAAGAGGAAGAAGAAGAAAGGTAAGTTGTCACTTGGTAGCTACCTCATATTTCATAAAGTCCTTGTATTGAGATAATCTTTACAACATGGAGGAACGTTTACACAGCTACAGCGCCCCTTGCTGCCACACATGGTGATTTATTCTGTCTGAGCAATGAAGCATAATGAAGTATACTCTCATTTCAGGCAAACTACCCAAGAACTGCGACCCTAAAGCAACCCCCGACCTTGAGAGGTGGCTACCCATGAAGGAGCGCTCCTACTACAGAGGCAAGAAGAAGGGAAAGAAGAAGGAGCAGATCGGAAAAGGCACACAGGGAGCGACGGCAGGAGCTTCAGCCGAGCTGTGAGTATGAGCATGTGCACGTCACCTGAGAGAAAGAGCTGTCTGGGGGTCATTTCCTGAAATTTGAACCGTGTGATAAACTCTTCTAATGGAGGAAAAGCAGCAGAAATTGTCCTTTTTATTTCTCTGCCAACGAATCCTCAGTGGAGACCTCCAGCTGCTGTGCAGGAGAAACTGCACATGTGGTCTCTTGGCCAAAATAAAGTCGGCCTAATGAAAAGTCCATCTGTTAAAATGAATTTCTAACTGCTTAAACACGAGATGTTATAATATCAGCTTTCAATTCGTCTCTTTATGAGATTTAATCTCACACAGGAATTGTAGAATTGGGTTTTTGTAAGAATCCATAAATCATACATTTCCATATGGATGTAGAAGAGGTTTGTTGAAACAGTTGATGAATCAGTCAGATACTCGACTTTGAGAACGATCTGTGACACCATTGGTTTTCTCTCTCCGTTCCAGCGACGCCAGTAAGACGGCCACCAGCCCCCCCACCTCCCCCAGACCAGGGTCTGCGTCCGGCTCCACCTCAGCCGCCCCCGCCAGCAACGTGGTCCCACCGCGGCAGCAGAAACCTGCCGCCCCGGGGGCCACTCGCAAGAAGGCCCCACAGAAGAAGAAGAAGAGCGGGAAAGGAGGCTGGTAGACGGGAGGAAGAGAGAGCCACGGGATACATCGACCTGTGTGGCCGACAAATCACCAAGAGATCATAAACTCTCTTCTTTTTTTTTTTTTATGTTTCAACTTTCATTTCAGTTTTGTTGTTGTCGTTCATTTAAATGTCTCAAACCAAAACTTCCCCTTTTATTCTGAACGTTTAAAGGACAGCTTCTCTAAAATGAACTTTTAGTTGCTCTTCAAAAGCGGAGGTTTCCTTTAGTGAGAGTTTTGATTTCTCTCAAGTTCATGAACTTTGAGGTGAGACGAGAATGATTCAATGAAAACTTCCTCAGTCACTGAAACTTCTTTTTAAATGTCCACTGACAGGAAAGAGGCTTTGTGTGCTTTTACTAAGTGTGAGGAGACCGAGTGCAAGTTTTGGTTTTGGTAGATGGATCTGAATCCTACATTACCCATGAGCCTCTGCATCACTCGATACAGAAGCCATTCAGATGTGCAAATAAAAACTTCAAGAACTCCAACGTTTCTAACTTAATCCATCTCGCCCCTGAATCTAAAGGAAAATCTATTTCATGAAGAATTAATGAACGCATCAATATTCCTGATGCATCAAGAAACATAAACTTGTCGTTCCTCCAGCTGTGCACTCGTCTCAATGAGAACCATCCTGTGAATCCTGAGGTGGCTTCTGTTCAGTCACATCTGTAACAGTAGAGAGAAGCTGGTTCTCTTCTGCAGATCTGAGCTCCAGCGTTCAGCTCAGACTGGACAGCTCCCCTCTCAGCTCCTCTCGCCAGTTTCCTCAAGTTTTCCTCCTTCTCTGGAAAAGTCTGAAATGAAGCCGGCTCCTCCAACCAAGCTTGGATATTTTTTATAGCAAATCATGAATCTTTCTCCCCTTTAACATGTTTCACAGACTTATCTTCCACATCTGAGGATGCTGTTTGTAATCACCTTCACAATGTTGAACGTGTACATTTTCATCCAGTAATTAAAACAAGAAACTGTGGAATACATGGATGAGTTTAAGGACCTTTTTGGAAACCAGGTGCTTCTACGATGTAACTTGAAGCTCTGATTTGGGAGAATTGTCTTTTAATATGTTGTGGTCGAACGTCGCACTCTGCCTCATCTCTCAAATTGTCCCTTTACTTTCAGTCCACCATCGACCTCTGAGCATTGGATGGAATGTTAAAGAGTATTTATTTTTTGAATTCCTGTGTTGGTCTTAATTCAAGTGAGAGAGAATTTTATCTCTTGAGTTTAATTCTGTCGGATGCATTTTTTAGGAAATGAGGAAAGAGACTATTTTGGCCAAACAGGTTTCCAGTTTTGTTAAATCTTAATAAAACTTGACAACAGCAACACAATACTTTTGATGGTGTGTGTGGCTCAAATTGTGTTGTTGATTTTAATGATCGGGTTTGTAATTTTATTTCTTTTTTTAGCTTATAATTATTGCTTATTTTAGCTTTTGGTCAAGCCTTCAGAATAAATTCAAAGGGATATAAATACTGAAATTCATTATTACTGCTCTAAATTGAATTACTCTAAATCCCAAATTTATAGTAATTTCTATAATGAACGATACATATAATCTCCTTAAGACTAAAACAGGATAATATTTAATTTATGATATAGGCTCTTATTGGCGGATAAGCTGTGTGCATGATTTTTCTTATTAGCAGTATACGTGTGCTTTAATTGTCTCAGTGTTTGCAGAACAGTTCTTTGACTGAGGGCTCATTAACGTTTTCCTATAATCGTGTGCTCTGATTTCTTAACCCCCCCCGAACATCTGCCCAAAAAATAATATCATATATAAACAGATAAATAAATGTAGAAATACATTAATAAAATTGTGGAGAAATATATCTGAAAGAATAGATGTAGAAAAACATAATAAAATGTAGAAATGTATGTATACGTTAATGTATACATTTTGAAAAATACATGAATTCATTTCTAATTAGATAGATTAAGAAATAAATGGACATCAAAATTCATGAATTTTTTTCCTTTATCTATTCATTTAAATGTATATTTATATAAATATATATTGTTATATTTATGTATGGTCTTTTTTAGCCTTAAAAGTGGACACCATCAGTGACTTGTGGACAAACAATGTTCACAGCAGTTCTCTTGACTGGATAATTAACCTGATTGTCCCCGCCCACTCGTAGACCCAGCTCTCAGGTGATTGGCTGAAATCGAGCCTCACCTGTCTGGACTCTCCTCCCCTCATGTGGTTCTTAGCCGAGCTCCTCAGATGATGATCTGCAGCTGTTGAGTTGTGAGGTGTTGTGGACACGATGCCTCGTCTTCCGCCCATCTACACAGAGTTCTTCTTCCACCCTCTGACGGAGGACGTGGAGGAGCTGCTCGCTCGCTTCCAGCAGGCCGACTCGGTGAGGTACGAGGTGTTCTCAGCCATCTGGAGGACCATGGGCCTCTCTGATGTCTTCCTGGGCTGCGCAGGTGTGGGTGAGAAGAAGAGGTTCAGCAGAGTGACACTAGCCACAGCCGTGAAGTACTTCCTTTCCCCGTACAGCTACCAAATCAGAGTGGGAGGCCTGTACCTGATGTACGGTTTCTACCACACGCAGCCCGCCGTCCCCCCTGGGAAGATCCGACTGGCCCTGCAGGACTGGGACCAGGTTCAGAAGTTCCTGAAGGCTACTGTGGAAGCTGGACATCACGATGTGCTTTACATCTACAAGAAGCTGGTGTCCATCAAAGCCATACACTACACCGCCATGCCTCATCTCCTCTCCTTCATAAAGCAGAGGAAGCCAAAGAAGGAGAAGGTGTGTGCAGAGTTCCTGGGGAGGGCCACGGCCGTGCAAGAGCTTGTCTCCTCAGACTTCCTGGAGGAGATGATCAACGTCCAGGCCCAGTATGAGAAGCTGAAGGAGGCCACGGTGGAGGTCAGCAGCCAGGTCACCATGACGCAGCAAGACTTCGCCTCCCGCCTGAAGGACACCATGTCAGAGTTCATCACATGGCAGCAGAAGATGTTCTCGCAAAACGGCGAAGACAAGAACTCTGGAGACGACGAGGAGGAGAAGGAGAAACCAGATGAGGAGTCCAGCAACAGGGCCAGACTCCTGTGCTCCATCAAGAACAAGAGCTACAGCGGCGTCCAAGAGGTGACCAAGGGCCGGAGGCACCGCCAGACCCAGGTGGTGGACTCCTCCAGGTCCGGGGCGGAGCACAGTCAGGAGACTGGGGCCGGCCACAAAAAGAGACCCCCATCCCTGAGGGCCCGGACCAGGCAGAACCTCAGGGTGGAGCCCGAGAAGAACAAGCTCAACGCCTGGCTCCTCACGGCTCCGGAGAGGCCGACGGGCGACCGGTGAGGAGGAGACGACCCGGCAGCACCGCTCAGACCGTGATGTGAGGGAAGGACGGGTCTCATATTCTGTTCTCACAGTTTCACCCAGCTCATTTAAAATTAAGAGTTTTCTATAGCGTTGGATTTGAGTTGATTTGTTGTTTGTTCAGTTATTGTAAAAAAAAATATATATATTGGGATCGTTTTCATTTCTAAATAAAAGTACTGATCTGCTGATGTTTGTCATGTCTCTATTTAGTTTAAATGTGGAATTATATGACTTTGATGTGAGTTTTATTTCATAAACAAAGAATGAACAAGAGATAAAAAACCTTTTCTGTATTGAAAATATTATAAATGGAATATCTGAAGATTTTAGGTTTTATTTCATTTATTTTTAATTCAATATCTATTTATTCTATCTCTAAGAAAGCTCATATCACTGTGTAGTGGAAAATCCATCTCTGAAGATAGTAGAAAATTAAATATTGATTAATATGAATATTGATTTTGAGTTCAGTTGTTATGGTGGTGAAGGGAAGCTCGCGCCCCCTGGTGGTCAGCCGGTGGCAGCGCATCAACAAAGAGCGGGTAAACAGGCCGGAAATGAGTTCCCGTCAGCTTCCTGTTCGTTAATCCACTTGTTGAGGAGCTGATCCGCAGCAGGAGGCGAATTTAAAACTTCACCCAGAACAATGTCCGCCTGACTCCGAGCAGCGAAGCCGCCTGTCGAGCACCATGGTCGGCTGGAGAGAAGCCGGAGCCCTCGGTGCCTCCGCGGCTGTGGCGGGGGGCGTCGCGTACCTGATCTGGAACTACGCGTCCTTCTCCGGGCAGAAGACGCCCGAAGCCCGGGCCGGAGGAGCAGGAGGAGGTGGTGGAGGAGGAGGAGGAGGAGAAGGAAAGGAGGGAGATGACAAGAAGGAGGTGGATGGATCAAAGAGGAGGAGGAGGAAGGAGGAAGAGGAGGAGATGAAGATAACCGAGCAGAGTGTCTCTGCTGCAGCTGCTCCTCCGCCTGTTGCTGCGGCCAAACACCCAGAGCCACCCGAGGTAAGAGGCGTGTTCCCCGGACTCGAGCTGCTGGGAACCTCGGCTGGGGCCTGGAGGATGATGGAGAGTTAACATTTCTTTGAAAATATTAAAAATTAAATAAGAATTAGATAATAATCTAACATGTAACAGGGGCGGATTGTGACTCAATGGGGCCCTGGGCACTGGCATATAAACCCCCCCACCCATCCAACCCATGTCACTGTAGACATGTTGTGTCTCTTTCTATTTGGATTGTGTCTTTGTATTCATTTTGTTTTTGGTTTTGAGTCATGTTGTGTGTCCTTGTTGTGATTCTGCAGATCTCTGTATTTGTTCTGTGTGTCTTTAAACCCGTTGTGTGTCACCTCTGAGTCATTCGCTCTCTTTTACTTCGTTTACTTCTCATTGTAGTAAAATAATCCACTTTTACTTATATTTTTAACAGATTTGTGTCTCAGTGACTCATCCATGTCACCAAAATGTGTGTGTTTTTGTGTGTCTGTCCACAGTCCAGGCCGAGGGGGACCCAGGTTCTGGTTCTGGGTCTGGACGGAGCCGGTAAAACCAGTTTGCTGCACTGCCTGAGCACCGGCAGCCTGGAGCAGGACATGCAGCCGACTCAGGGCTTCAACGCCGTGTCCATCAACAGAGAGGACCTGCACATCGAGTTCTTAGAGAGTGAGTCAGACGACACGTTAGAGTCACAGGAGATTCAAAAAGACTCGATGGTGATTGTGATGATCTGTTGTGTGTCTGTCAGTCGGCGGTAAAGAGGACCTGCGGCCGTACTGGCAGAAATACATGTCCAAGGCTCTGCTGCTGGTGTTCGTGGTCGACTCCTCCCACCCACAGCTCTTCCCAGTTGCTAAGGAACATTTACACGCGCTGCTGACCTCTGACCCCTGCCTGCCGTTGATGGTGCTGGCCAACAAACAGGTGAGTGTGACAGAAGCCTCTCGAGAGGCTTTTCAATAAAAAGCCTGTGAGCATCTGTGTTCGGTTTGAAATCTGTTAACACAGCTTCACTTTGTATTCAGATGATGTGTACTCAGATGAGCTGTGATTAATATTCTATTAAACTGCTGATGATATAACAATTAACTTTAAATGTTTGGCAATAGATGGTGAATCACAGCTCCCCAGGGTCTGTGGTGTCTTCTGTGGATTTCTATTTAGCTTTTTCTTCAAAACCTAAATTATTTTTATGAAACCTTTAATTTCCAGAACATAATCTGGGCTTTTTTTTTATATTAGAAATTATTTCTACAATCTCCTGCTGTGTTCTTCATAGGTAAAAGGTTAATATGGAAAATGTCCGTACCTAATAATCTGCTCATGTGTCAGAACACGCCTCTAGAAAGTGGTTTCCTCCGTCTTCACCAGAATCGAAGAGTCAGATGAAGAATCCTCTTATTAGAAAATGTCTTAATGTGTCTCCACCACGCGTCTCCTCATGTCTTCTACCTGCCCCCCCCCCCCCTCTCATTCCCAGGATCTCCCGGGCGCCTGCAGCATCACCGACCTCCACGACGCTCTGTCGCTGTCCGAGATCGGCGAGCGGAAGCTGTTCCTCATCGGGACGCACGCGAGGAGGGGCGAGGCGCAGCTGAGCTCGGGGGTGCAGGACGCCCGGGACCTGATCGTCCAGATGGTCAGCGAGAGCAGATAAGACACACGTCGGTTACAGCTCGCCTGTGGTCCTCACTTCATCTTGTGTTTTCTTTGCACTTCTTCACTTTATTGTTTCCACGACTCCAGCCTGGCTGAAAGTCTTTTTTATTTATTTGTGAGAAAAATTAAAACGTCTTATTTTGGTACGTTAGAGTAGGGATTAAAGAAAACATGCTTTTTATTTCACAGTCACCGAATCACCAGATCTGAAGACTGTCATCGTTTAAAACTCATCTGTTAAATTCAGTTTGTTCACGATGAGACAAAAGCATCATCTGCTGCCTGCAGTGATTTCCTCTAACACTAGAGTCTAAAGCTTCATCACCAGCGACGAGCGAACAGTTAGTTCACATCACAGTTTGTATTTTACTTTGAGTGAATGCAAACAAACACATTAACACCACAGCTGTAAGAAACGGTTATTTTTCTAATCTCATAATCTACAGAATATTCAATACCTCAACATTGACTCCTTCAGACCTGGTGTTAACTTCTGTCCTGAGTGGCCTAATCACAAGTGGTCAGCACCAGGTCCAGGTCTCCTGTCACTCAAGGTCACAGGAGACACATTAAGGACAGATCTTCACACCAGGTCTGAACGGAATAAACATATCAGGCTCCGACACCGACTGAATATTACATTAATCTGCTCTTTGGGCAAAATTGAATCTGTGCTGTCGCCAACATTTCAAAAGACAAATCTGAAGATAAACTGCAGTTGGCGGGGGGGGTGGAGACATGATGTCTGGAGCTGCAGACACAATAAATATGAAAATGTAGTAATATTAATATTTCAAAGCATAATTTCATCAGGAAACCACAGTTTGTTTAATGTCTTAATGAAACAGATGATAATAGGAGCAGGTAGAAGTTTTATTGTGTTTTTATGAACACTGGAGCGTCCGTGTTGGTTTACATCTGTAAAATCACTGACTTCTAAGATACGACCTCATTTCCATGTTTGAACTTTGTCTTAATTTTAAACAAAAAAAGGGAACTGACTTTTTTGAAAAGAGGAATTAAACCACAGGTGTTTTGCTTCAATTTTTTTTTGGGGGGGGGTTAAGCTTTATGTGTTGTTGATGTTCAGAGAGAAGTTACCACTCACATTTTTACTCATTATCTTTGTCTTATTACTAATTTCATTTGATGAAAATCAAAGTTGGATTCTCTTTGGGATAAAGCCTTCATGTGAAACACTGTTTGAGGAATGTAAAACTTTTTTAACAGCATATCCAAAGTTTTTCTTAAAACCAAACCATGTCCAGTTGAAAGTAAAAAAGTTCAAAGTATTGTGTGTGGAACGGTTCCTCCCAGTTTAATGTAGTTTTTCTCAGAAGAGTTTTGGAAAGTTGCACATTTTTCTGTTCTGCAGGTTTCCGAGCTCGTTCAGTTTTATGCTTCATATAAATCTCAGCTTTAATTTGACTTCACTGTTTAATGCTTCCTGCACAGTTCTGTTCTCATATACTTAAACATATATACGAAAATATATATTCCAATAATAAAAGTTCAGATATTTTGTTATCACTAAATGACCGAAGCTGAATAATCAATTCGCTTCGTCTTTACACTTATAATCGTTGCTCTGTGTTTTACGTACTTTTGAAACCCTAAACATTTGCCACCATGTGTTAAACTCCTTATTTCTTCATTAATGTAAACCTTTTCAAATTAAAACAGAGACTTGCTGCTTTAATATCATGTCCAATATATATCTCTCTATATATTTCAAACTGAACGTGGAGAAGCTCAGAACCTTGAAGAAAAAAAATTGTGCAATGCTCCAGACCCTTTCTCATGTTTGTACTGCTTTTCACATTTAAATAAAATATTTCAAGTAATTGTCTGTGGAGTTTTTAGGTATTGAGCAGATCACACAAACACACACACACACACACACACACACACACACACACACACACAGGGACAGTCTCTATTTTCCCATCAGCCCACACATGCAGTGAAATACTTATGTGGTTAAAACTAAAAAACAGCTCATCTGAGAATGCAGAAACAATTAAAAACATCTGGAATCTGATCAGAACACACAGATGCTGCCGACATGTCCACCGACCTCCCGGTATCAATGTCCTCTTCGTGAGGAGGAGGAGGAGGAGGAGGAGGAGGAGGAGTTTAGACTCCAGTTTCCAGGAGGCCTCAGATGTGGCGCTGGTTACAAAAGAGTCCAGTTGCGATAGCGGCAGCAGGAGATCAGCGTGACACAGTCGACTGAGGCAGTGAGTTGAGATGGTGTCTGAACAACAAGGTGAACCCAACAACAACTCAGTCTGCAGACGTGTGTTGTCTCTTGTTTTCAGTCTCATGTGTTGTTGTTGTTGTTGTTGTTGTTGTTGTTTGCAGGAGGCCGGTCCAGATTCGGTCCGTCCACCAGGTGACGTAACTTCACTCTTTATCAAGTTAACTCTTTCTGATGCAGCTGGAAGATGAAGGCTGAAGTTTCTAGATCTGACTTGTTTGCTCACAGTTTATTTATTTATATTTATTATGTATCATCAGTATTATCATCTATGTATATTCATGTTTCTCTATATGCAGAGATTAGTGAGTGAAGTGACATTTAGACACAAGGAAAAGATGCTCCTGCATTAGTATTTAGAATAATATAATAATGATCATATTATTTTTTAAAGCAATTTTTTCAAAACAGCTTTTACAAAGAAGAACAAATCGAAAACCAAGAAAAGTAAATATCAGCAAACCAATTAAAACAATCGATCCATTTCAAATAAAAAAACAACAAATCAAATATTACAACCTAATTTAAAATCAAGCCCCCCGTGGCTGCTACCTTGCCGTGGTGGGGAGGCTTGCGTGCCTCCGTGACTCTAAAGGCTATACCGGCGGGTATTCATACCCCCCGTAGGTGCAACCATGCCGGGCAGGTCTTAGAGTAGAGGCCGGACGAAAAGCAGCACCTGGTCCTCCAGGTTGGGGGTTGGGCGTGGGGCCAACAACCCCACCCTGTAAAACACTTGCAGTTACAGAAACGTCGACAAGAAAACTACGAGAGGACACGGCCCTGGGAGAGAGTAGCTCTTCAGCTAGAAGACAAATGACGTTGTGTGGTGAAAGCCAGGAGCCCCTGGAAGCCACAGGACTGACCATCCTTCTCTCAACCAGGAAAAACATTACCATTGGAACATGGAATGTAAGAACAATGTACCAAACAGGGAAAACCTTTCAAATAGCACAAGAGATGAAAAACTATAATCTTGTACTAATGGGCATCAGTGAGGCAAGATGGACACAATCAGGCCAGAAAAGATTAATGAGTGGAGAGCTGCTGATTTACTCGGGCCATGAAGATGACCATGCCCCACACACAGAAGGGGTAGCCCTCATGCTATCAAGAGCCGCACAGAGAGCACTGATAGAATGGGAGGCCCATGGACCAAGGATCATCACAGCATCGTTCAGAACAACAAAGGAGAAGATAAAGATGAATGTCATCCAATGCTACGCACCAACGAACCCCAGTGAAGAAGAAGAAAAAGAGGAGTTCTACGACAGGCTTCAGAACATCCTGGACAAATATCCAGAGAAAGATACCACCGTCCTCATGGGTGACTTTAATGCAAAGGTAGGAAAAGTAAACATCGGATATGAGGAGGTGATGGGAACACATGGACTTGGAGAAGCAAGCGAAAACGGAGAGAAGTTCATGGATATCTGCGCACTGAACAAGCTTGTTATCGGAGGCAGCATCTTCCCACATAAGAGGATACACAAAGCAACATGGGTATCACCAGACCACACAACAGAGAACCAAATAGATCACATCTGCATAAGTAAGAAGTTCAGAAGATCACTACAGGATGTGAGAGTTAAAAGGGGGGCAGATGTAGCATCTGACCATCATTTGTTAACTGCTAGACTGAAACTCAAGCTCAAGAAGAACAAGACGGAGACAACAGCTAACAGACAGAAATACAACGTGAGCCTATTGAGGGACGCAGAAAAACAAGGGGAATTCAGACTGAAACTATCAAACAAATTTGACGTTCTCCAGGACCTACTTGAAGACGAAAACAGCATCGACAGTCAGTGGCAACATATTAAAGACGCACTAATATCCACATGCCAAGAAGTGGTTGGCTACAGGAAATTCCAGCAAAAGGAGTGGATATCTACAGAAACCCAAAAAAGAATCCAAACAAGAAAAGAGAAGAAAGCACTAGTGACAAACAGTCGTACAAGAGCATCCAAGGCAAAGGCACAAGAAGAGTATACTAATATCAATAGAATGGTTAAGAGGAGCATTAAGGCGGACAAGCGGAAATACATCGACAACCTAGCCGAAGAAGCAGAGGAAGCAGCAAGAAATGGAAACATGAAACAGTTGTATGACACCACCAGAAAGCTGTCGGGCAAATACAGCAGGCCACAAAGACCGGTCAGGGATAAAGAGGGAAACAGCATTAAAACAAAGGACGGACAACTACACAGATGGGCAGAACACTTTGAGGAACTGCTAAATAGACCCCCACCAGTAAACCCACCAGATATCCCACCAGCACAGACCGACCTCCCCATCAGCTGTGACATACCCAGCAGAGAGGAGATCAGAAAAGCGATACAGCAGCTGAAGAGTGGGAAAGCAACTGGGCCAGATAACATCCCGGCAGAAGCCCTAAAGGCAGACGTTGGTATCACGGTGAGCCTGCTGCATCCACTCTTCAAAAGGATCTGGGAAGAAGAAGAGATACCATCTGACTGGAAAGAGGGCCTTATTAACAAGCTCCCAAAGAAAGGAGACCTGGGAAACTGCAACAACTATAGAGGGATCACCCTACTCTCTGTGCCAGGCAAAGTGCTAAATAGAGTCATCCTGGACAGAATGAAGGATGCAGTTGACCACCAACTGAGAGACGAGCAAGCAGGATTTAGAAAGAATAGGTCCTGTGTCGACCAGATTGCCACTCTTCGCATTATCATAGAGCAGTCACTAGAGTGGAACTCCCCACTCTATGTCAACTTTGTCGACTACGAGAAGGCATTCGACAGTGTACATAGAGAGACCGCATGGAAGTTATTGAGACACCATGGAGTGCCCACTAAGCTAGTGAACATCATTGAAAACAGCTATTCTGGAATGACCTGTAGAGTGATACATGATGGACAGCTCACGGAACAGTTCCAGATCAAGACTGGGGTCAGACAGGGTTGTCTTCTATCCCCATTCCTGTTTTTACTAGCCATTGACTGGATCATGAGAACAACAACAGAACAAAGGAAGAACGGAATCCGATGGACATTATGGACCCAACTGGATGACTTAGATTTCGCAGATGACCTGGCACTACTGTCACATAGCTACCACCAGATGCAAGACAAGATCAATACACTCGTAGAGACTTCCTCACAAGTAGGACTTAACATCCATGAGGGAAAAACTAAAAACATAAGGATAAATACAACTAGTACGGAACCGATCACCCTTGGTGACACCATGTTAGAAGAGGTAGAGTCCTTTACCTACTTGGGGAGTATCATCAGCAGTCAGGGTGGTACAGATGCAGATGTAAAAGCTAGGATAGGTAAGGCAAGGACATCATTTCTACTTCTCAAGAACATCTGGAACTCTAGAGAGATACGGGAAACGACTAAAATCAGAATCTTTAACTCCAACGTAAAATCCGTCCTGCTCTATGGGGCAGAGACATGGAGAATCAATAAGATCACAATAAATAAAGTGCAAACCTTCATAAACAAATGTCTCAGAAGAATCCTGAAAATCTACTGGCCAAACAAGGTCAGCAACAACGATCTGTGGACAAGAACAAAACAACCCCCAGCAGCAGACGAAATTGGACGAAGAAGATGGAGATGGATCGGGCACACATTACGCAAACCAGAGTCAAACACCACCAGACAGGCTCTGACCTGGAACCCTCAAGGAAAGAGAAGCAGAGGACGTCCTAAAAACACCTGGCGCCGGGACCTTCAGGCAGACACAAAGAGACTGGGAGGCACCTGGTCGCAGATAGAAAAGAACGCCAGCGACCGTGAACTCTGGAGGTCCCTTGTCGACGGCCTATACCCCAGCAGGGGTGCTACAGGCACTAACTAACTAACTAATTTAAAATCAAGACGAGTTTAATAGCACTTTTAAAAGTACTGGTAGTAACACAAAAGTAATGGATTACAGTACTTTTTGAGAGATTTACAAACTGACTTTTCTAGTCTGAGTTCAACCGGGGAACTTAAAGACTTTACCTGGAGGAAACTGGATTAAAACTTTGCTGGTGTAAATAGGATCAGAGAAGAAAATGATACAGAAATAAAACACATCAAACCATTAATACAATAGTGATAAAATAATAAATCAAGCAAAACCTGTTGGTAATAAAATGGGGCACTAGGATTGATGAAAGGATTAAAAACATATGAGGGGGACTTGTGTTTCCATCCCTTCCAAATGAAAAGCTGCTGCAGTGAGAGCTAGTGGTCACTGTGAGGTTGAACGTTGAAGAGGAGCAGGATCAAGTTCTTTGGAGTTTGCAGCTCTGCCAGAAAGTCGGAAAAACCCTGGACAGAAACAAGGAAACCCGCAGAGTGATTGCACGTTTCCCCCTCTGAGCCCGAGTGCCTGAACATTCACTTGTGTGCGACGCTGATTTGTGTCCTCTGTGAATACTTTTCTCTTCTGCAGGATCTTGGAGCTGGCGCGGCACAAAACCTCAAAAACAATCTGGGCTACGACTCCTCGGTGAGGAGCTTGAGTCGGGCAAACGTCTGGAACTCCTTCCTGCTCGTGTGAGAACAAACACGGCAGGAAGGAGCACAATGGCCTCTGTTCCGCTCACGCTTGTTCTTTGCCTCTGAGATCACATGAGATCGACAGTCATTGATCTGGTGTGAAACCTCAGTCTTTATGTTTCTCAGTGAAGTTTCCCCCAAAAACCACGTGATGAAGCTCAGATGTTTGTTTGAGTGATGAACAGAGGTCACTTTTTTGATTGACAGCATCATTGTCTCATTTGTCCACTTGGAGAAAGTTTTATTTTCTTAGTCACAGCTTCTCATCGTTGTCTCTATCGATCAGTGAGAAGCTGAGGGGGGGCGACCAGGAGCCGGTGTGGCCCGGCGGCGCTCGGAGCCTTTCCAAGTGCAAGAATCCAACACCTGTCCGAGCACAAGAGACGCCTCCCAGCAAGGGAGGGGAGGTAACTGGAGCCGGGCTTATTGATGACTCTATCAAAAGCACATGAGCGGGGGGGGGGGTTGTTGTTTGTGTACACAAGCTTTTATACTGATGTGCTGCGTTGGCGTATCAGTGGAAATGTTTGCAGAGCCAAAGGGACTAATAACCCTGCAGTCGATGCAGGAAACTGTAAAGTTATGTTCAGGAGCGATGCCAGTTTCATCAGTGGGGGGGGCTGCTGCTGCTGCTGGAGGTAGTTACAGCCCCGGAGGCTTTTATTTTGATACCACCTAAGTGTTTCCTGTCTCAGCTGTCAGATTAAAAGTCCGGCAGCAGTGTAACTCAATCAGGAGCCCACACAGGAAGTGCAGCTCCCGGGGAAATGATAATGAATCTTATGATGATTGAGTTTTATTGACGATGACAGTGATCACCTGCTGGTTCCATCACCAGAGATTCACCCTGTGAAATATAAACAGCACAAACGAACCCGACCTCCTGACCTGGTGAAATATGTATTTACAGGTTTGTTCTGTTTGTTAATTACATCAGATAATTATGTTCATGTCTAATCACATTATTTTGCGGATGAACTTCCTGCTACACTATTTATTTCAATTTAAATAGTCACAATATTGTTGGTTTAATTTGCTCAAGATCAGTCATGTGATCATAAGTGAGCACAAGTTTATTCTGTAGGGCTTCAAAGAAATATTACTTTAATTATCAGTTATTGATCTGTGTTGTTATTTGATTAAGGAAATACTAGTAATAGAGTTGTAACAGTTACAAAAGCAAAGATTCAAAATTTTGTAATGATCTATCTACATATTTGTCTGAGTCCATAGGTTCTGCTGATGATTTACTTTATATTATATAGTTTAATATCTAATAAGTGTCTCTAATTTCCTCAAAAACCCAGATGCTTTAGTTTTTATTAAGTTTTGATCTAGTTAAAGAGACAAATAACACAAAAAACGTGTTGGTATGTTCAATAAATTGTTGTTTTTAAGTATTTTTGGGGTTAATTCCACAATAAGATAATATTAATAAATCAGTAAACTGATTCTTTACATTTGGAATTGGTCCGTAAGGATTTTGCACTTTCCGTCTTTGAAACGTAAAGGGATGAATGTCCATGTTTGTGTGTGTGTAGATCATTTTTCCAGTCGTGCGTCAGTGAAGCTCAGACATTAATCCATTGTTCTGCCCCCCCCCCCCCCCCCCCTTCCTTCTGCTGGGAGACTTTGTTTTGTCCCAGTCTCTCAACACAACCCACGATAATGGACGTGGTAACAGCTTCCGTTTTCCTGCAGGAAGGACGAGGAGGCGAAGACCCAGCGTCCTTCCTCCAAGACGTCCCAGTACCAGAGCTTTGTCCGCCTGTCGACACCCAGAGGCCGCAGCCACAGTTCCCAGGAGGCGCGGTAACAGACCAGTAGAGTAACAGACCTCATTAGATAAACCACATCCAGTGAAGTTAGATCCCAGTAAAGTTAAACCCAGTTGAATTGTCGTGTTATGAGTTATTTATATAAGAGCTGCAGAGACCAGGGAGTTATTGATTTGGGTGATTTTCAAATTAAGAGACATTTGGTCAATAGTTCTTAGATATTTCAGTGTAAAGCAAAACTAAAATTTACCTAAATTAACAGTCACATGGCATTTAAACACAAACTTTCACATTTAAACCAAATGTTTTCATTTTTTAACCTTGAGCAGTGAACAAAACGAAGCTTTGAACATCTGCATTGCAGCGTCTTGCAGTCAAATTGTATATATATGTTGGTCCCATAATCTGTATACAACAAATATATATATATATATATAAAAAAAAAAAAAAAATACATTAATACATATAATCGTCTTACTTTCATTTATTATATCAATGTATGTGTCACCAGTAACAAGGCGTCTCTGTACAGCTGGAAACACAGTTTACATTATTTGTCCACTAGAGAGCACTGACTGGTGTGTTTGGACAGTTTGTCAGTTTATTAGGAACACTTTGCTAAAAGCAGTGTTTTATTTAATACGACAAAAACTATGTAATATGTTCAGTTTGTGTTGATTGACAGTGAAGTGATTGTCAGAATAACAAACAACTTTTACCTCTACACTTTATTTATAAGTTTATGTTTTCAAAATCAATGTAAATGATATTTGCTGATCTTATTTGTTTTAAATAACTTCCTTGCTATCTGTCTTATGGTTTTTTTCGAATTCATGTTTTATTGTTTTTGTTAACAACATAAAATAAGGAAGGACCTTTAGCTTTAACTAGTGTTTGAATAATTAGTCAAGTAATCAATTTGTCATTAGTGAGAACATTATTTATAATAATCATAGAAGAAGTTATTTTTAAAAGGCCGTATATGTGAGACTTTTCTGTGTTTCAGTTTTATATGATCCTAAATGGAACATCTTTGTTTTCAGTCCACACACACAGACCCTGGGTTGGATTTAGGATTTTGAACCAAATCACTGCTTCATAAAGAAATATGAACCGTTTGTTCTGCAGCCTCATGTCCTGTATCTGTTTTAAAGATAATGTCCTCATCCAACTCTCCACCAAACCTCCACATCTCCAGCCTGTAGCCGCCGGCGTCCAAAACCCAACTGCAGAGTAACAAACGTATCATAAAGTAAAATATGAGCAGAGGCTGATGTCCAACACTAACGTCTCCCCTCGGGCTGAGGAAGCCAGGTTTGGGACTTTGTGTTATTTCAGTGTCAGCCTGTGGGAGAGCGAGGAGCGGAGACAATAGAGCTCATTGTCCCGGGCTCAGGACCCCTGGGACGCCTCAGACAGCCGCGGAAGTCTTTTTATAAAATCTGAACACGCTGCAGCAGCCGCAGAACATCGTGCTGCCGAGCATGTGCAGACTGAGACTCGTCCAGGGTTTAGATCCTGAGCTCAACTCACACACACATCAATATCTGCTGCTGCTGCTGGGATATGAATATGATGCTGACAACACAACACAAAAAAGTGAAATAAAGAAATGAATCAGAAAGAAACAACATGAGAGAGAACAAACCACAAATATCAGATACTTCTGAAACAGATTAGAGGAACCCTATCAAATCAGAGGTCCACACATTCTTCACTCAACTAGAATCCAGATGTGTTAGAAATGACTTAAGTAGAAGAAATAAGAAGAATGATCTAGATCTGCCTGTGTAGATACAGATGGGAAACTGTAAGGCAGATTGTTTATAATAATAATGATAATAATTATAAATAATATATATATATATATATATATATATCACCCTTTAAAACACAGCGACGAGGTGCTTTATGAGCTAAAAACCAGAAACAGTTAAAAAGAACAAATTGAAAGTAATTTGATTACACACAAAATAAAAAATATGTTACAGAGGAAATGAGAGGAAACGTATGAAGCACAGATCCAGAATCAAACCAGAGACGCCTTATTCAGGATATCTGTAGAATGGTAGTTTGGTTGAACGCTCCATGAAGAGCAGAGTAAGATGTAGATGATTGATCAAAGATGTGTTCTTCATCATAAATGCTCTAGAAACAGAGATTGACATCAATTATGCATGTTTCTGATGTCGCTCTGTTGATTTGCTCTCTGTCCTCAGATGAGACCTTGAGTTCAGACGTGTCTCCTGCATGTGGATCACTGAGTGTGATGGTTGACTTGTGTCTCTCTCTGGTCGTCTGTCCCTCAGCTCTCCTCACACTCCTCAGTGTGAGATCAACTGTCCGATCTGGCACGTTGACCCCAGAGTGAAAACTGCAGCGATCGCTCCTCGACTGCTGCGGCTCGCCGACGCCAAACAGAACCCCCCGGACTTCCAGAGCAACAGAGAGGCGAGGACCTTTACTCTGAAATGAACACTCAGGAAACCTTGTGTTGTTACCGTACTGTACCAATGCTGCTGTAGTTTCAGATTTGCAGAGTTTTACTTTAATGCAATAAAACACCTTTATTGTTTGAACCGACGCTCTTAAAAATGTTATCTTTAGATACTTAACTAAACACTCCTACTTGTTGCATTGTGCTTATATATTACACAACATTACCTCTTTTAATCTTTAAGTATTTAATTTCTTGTCTCATTTGACTTTAAATGCAGCATAAATGATTTTAAGTCTGGTGTCCGTCCAGACTTAAAATCTGGACGGACACCAGCAGGAGACACTTCTGAACTCAAGGTCTCATCTGAGCACAGAGAACACATTTGTGATCAATCATCTTACTCTGCTCTTCAGTGAGCGTTCAACCAAAAGACCATATCCTGAATAAGACGTCTCTGGTTTGATTCTGGATCTTTGCTTGATATGTTTCCTCTCATCTCCTCTGTAACATATTTTTATTTTGTGTGTAATGAAATGACTTTCAATTTGTTGTTTTTAACTGTTTCTGGTTTGAAGAATGTGTGGACCTCTGATTTGATAGGGTTCCTCTAATCTGTTTCAGAAGTATCTGATGTTTGTGGTTTGTTCTCTCTCATGTTGTTTCTGTCGGATTCATTTCTTTATTTAACTTTTTTGTGTTGTGTTGTCAGCATCATATTCATATCCCAGCAGCAGCAGCAGATACTGACGTGTCCTCGGCGTCCAGAGGAGCTCGCGTCTCTCAGCGACTCGTCCAGCTGTCGCTGCCCAGACTGAGGAAGAGCAACGTCTGCAGCGAGCTGGGACGTCCGGAGGAGTCGGTCTGGACGGTGAGATCCACTCTCTGACATCTGCAGAAGCAGTGATCCTGTGTCTCTGTTTGATGGGTTTTCTATAGATGGTAAAGACGCCAGTTAAATATCATCAGTAGGATGCAAATTCAGGATCATCAGGCTCTAGAAATTTCTCAACAGAACAAGCACAACAAGAAACAGTTTAAATCGTCCTGTATGTTCAACATCATGAAACAAAGGAAGATATTTTCCAGTAATTTAACCATGAATGAGTTCAACACCACAAATAATGACTGTTTGATGCTTCCTCTGCCTTCCGCCAAGTTTCCAGAAGTTAAAACTTGACTTTTGGTTCATTACCTTCTAACTTTTCTGTCCAAACTTCCTTCGAACTTTGCTGAAGTTAGTGTCGATACATCTTGAACCTCACAGTGAAACCTCTGATTCATGATCTCAGGTGTCGAGGGCAGCGAGAAGAGCGACGCCAAGTTCTCGAGTTGAAACGCTGGCGACAGCGCAGCAGCTCTCCAAGGACTACGTCGCTCCACGAGAGGCGGAGTGGAGAAGAAACTACGTCCTGTTCCCCTGAGCCTCCGTCAGCATCACTACCAACTCTCTGCTGGTCTCATCCCTGCTACCGTGGGATTGATGGGAAGAAGATGTTAGGATGAAGAAAGAGGCTTTGAAATGAATCCGCAAACACACATAGATCTCGATTAAAAGTCTTTAACTTGTCTGAAGATTCTGCAGATTCAATGTTCAAATTCTTTAGAGCTTTAGCTTCTAACTTCTTTTCCACTAATGCAATAAAATCTTTTCGAGAGGAATTTCAGTATTTTTTAGCCTCAGTCGTATGTTTATAAATTTCCAATGTTTCCAGAATCTGAGTGAACTCCCAGAGAAACAATTTCAGCCTTTTATCGGTGAAAAAACACTTGAAGTGACATTTTGTGGATTGTTGCTTTTGCTCATTAAGATTAAATTGTAGCCGCAGCCATCGAAATACCAGAATTCCTCTTTAAACCACAAAACCGAGAGAAAGAGGAAAAAAACATTTAAATTCTCGAAGGATTTGAAAATGTGTTGAAATTCCCAGTTTAATGGATCTGGACGGGAATTGGTCTGAGATCGATTCCCAACTGTTGCGTGTGTGTCTCCGCTCGTGTGTTGATGTCATCACCGCGAGCTGGAGCCATTAAAACCAGTTATTTCTGGATTGCGACATCAGGATTTATGAACGATTGCTGCTTTAAATCTCTGATGTTTTGGCAGAATCTGTGAAAGATGTTCGGAGTTAAAAAGCTGAGTGTGATGTTGTGATCCAGGAGGTTTTCCCTTTGCACTGGAGCTGGATTTCATGTTTCTATCCCAACCATGTGAGTGTGGATGCTTGTCCCTGCACAGATTTTTAATCCACTGTGTATTTTAAACCATAATCGAACCACTAAATAAAACCTCTGTGAATTTCAACACCTGCTTTTGATTTGGGACAGATGTGCATGGACAGAGGTTCCAGTGCCACATCAGGCCGCTGTGCACGTGCACATTGATGATGACATCAACCGAACCGGTTCAGAAGCTCCCCTCCCTCCTCTGAAAGGTCGTGACCCGTGGAAAGTACCACAATCTGGCCTCAGTCCAGCTGACAAAGGGGTTGTGGGGCCTCGGTCTGGGAATCTGCTGTAAGACACAGTTTTTCCATAAGAAGCGGTCACGGCTGATGTGAGCAGAGGTGGAGGCGCGGGGCAGTAATCAGGGTTGGAGCCCTGCGGGCGGACTGGGGGGGGGGGGGGGGGGGGGGTTCAGCACAGGTCTGGGGTGGGCTGGAGGCCGAGGAGCAGACAAACATCAGATGAGGCTGAACCCATGTCGTGCTGGGAGGATGATCTGGGATTAACCTGCTGTGATCGGGACCTGGGAGGAGGAGGAGGAGGAGGAAGAGGAGGGGGATGAGGAGGAGGAGGAGGAAGAGGAGGGGGATGAGGAGGAGGAGGAGAGTTCAATATAAAGTTCTTTGAGTCCTGACAAATGTGGATGTGTCTCCTTTTAGGTTTGTCTCTTTAGAAATGTGAGTTTCTGTCATTAATCATCAACATTTTGATAATGATAAAAGTTAGTTATTAACTCCAAAACAAATCATATTCTCATTAAATGTTAATATTTGCTTCTTCTCTGTGATTGACTGACTTTTGATTGAACATTGGCTTCACAAAATAGACAACTTGAAAATGGGCTCTATAGCAACTTGTGATTAATGGAAACAAAAAGTCATATCTGAATATTATTGAATCCAGATGTTGATTTGTTACGTCCACACCCATGTGTATGAAGGATTAGCAGTAACCATGACTGTTTGCTCATCTTCACACAGGATGTTTCCTTTATGACACACCTTCTGCTCACACAGGAAACAGTTTGTGATATGTGTGGTTCAATATGAGGGATGAAAGCTTGCTCTTGTTTTGTATTCCTTCCTGCTCTTAGTGTTATAGAAACAGTTCAGTGTTCAAGAGTTAAAGCAAAACACCACACAACTCTTCAACCTTCACAAACAGCCTCTCTATCCTCATCTGTTGAGGCTGTTGAGCCACAACATTTTAAAACTCTCTTTACTTGATCCCTGGTTTCATTTTTCATTTGCATGGAGCAAACAAACCGTGTGAGGGCGGAGTGACAGGAGCTGGTGGGTCCATGTTCCCCGAGCTGTGAGAAAACGATGCTGCAGTGGGTTTGGACTCGAGTCAGTTGTAAATAAATAAAGTGTGCAGAGCGAAGTCCTTTATTTATTTAACCACCGTTTGTGCAGCATACGGTAAAACCACAGCTTTAATTTGCCGTTGCTTCGGTTTATTTGTGCGTGTAAATGTTTTTGAAACAGGAGAAACAGAAGAGGGAGAAGTTTGGAGGCTCCAGCGTTTCAGCTAGAAAGTATAACCCAGTTTGTCAAAGAGGTTTTTTCAATGGTTTTATTTTCCAGTTAGTTTTTGTCTCTCTCACATGAAACTGGATCTGAGTTCATAAAAACTTATCAAAGGTAGAAATCTGATGTGATTCATACCCAGGCTGTGACTTATGATCATTTCAACTATTAATTGCATCGCTATTCATCATCTTCATCATTTATTTATGTATTTTGATGCACCATCCCAAGTCTGAAATTACTTTTCAGTTATTTATTCTCAGTTTTTTTTCCAACTTTCCTCCTTTTTCTCATGTTTTTCTTGATTTTTAGCATCTTGCACAATCTTGAAATAACAAATCTTTAAACTTAAATTGATCTGCATTTATATTTGATCATATTTGAAAATAGATTCATTCTTGTCTGTAAGGCTAAAACGCCTCTTGGCATAATTCAACTATCAAAATTACTGGCCAATTATTTTTATAGTCAATCAACAGTTTGTTTCTGCTCTAATTTGCACAGACAGCAGCAGAAACTTTATGAACAGTGTTGAATAACTTAGAAGAATCGATGACAAACACAAATAGTTCCAGGTGAACAGACTCCGTTGGTTAACCGGTGATGAGATGATCGGAGTCCCGGCAGAAAGTCAAGCAGCAGAAAGTCTGGCGGCTCCCGAGCGACAGATTCCTCACAGCGCTGCAGAGTTTTCTTAGCAACACACAAAACAAGCCTCCAATTCAAATTCTGCACACACGCTCAGCGGCTCCTGTGGCTCAGCATCAAACACCCGGGATGTCCTTTCAATGTAGGGACGTCCTCTCACTGGAGGGACTCCGGGCCGGACGGCTGAGACACAGCATCTCCGTCAAGCTTCATCAGTGAGGAAGAGGAGGCCTCTGTGACCTCTGACCCTTTACACTTATAATTACCTGTATTGTTAATTATTAAGAATCTTTAGGTTAAGGTCTTACAAAGTATTAATACTTTATATAAACTGTAATAAAATAATCTTTCTGCTCTTTTCACAAACTAAACCATAAAGGTAAATGTTTGTTTCCATTAATTTAGTAGTTTTACTATTTATTAGGAACATGTGAACTTTATGAGGGTGGAAGGGGTTAACTTAAATTTATTTTGAAACGTTATAGATTATAACAAAAATTTAACAGGAGCTCAAACTGGACAAACTAAACCCTTTGTGTTTATGTGACAACTGAAGGTTTGTACAGGTTCCCTCTCATGTTTGGGGGGGGGGGGGGGAGTAAGCTGCAGGTTGACCCTTCACCACTAGATGTCACTACATTCTACACACTGATCCTTTAATCCACAACCAGCTGAAGTATCATGCTGGAATAACAGTGTGTGTAAGGATTGTGTGTTTTGTTATTTCTACTGTTTGAATGTTGGAATCACGCAAATGTCAGTGAACATGCGTGTCACAGTGTGTGTGTGTGTGTGTGAGTTTGTGTGTGCGTGTGTGTGTGCGCAGCGGATGCCTGTTTAATGGCAGTGTGTGTAACAAGCAGATGATCTACCTGTTGGATCAGTGTTGGTTTCTGTTGAGCTGGTTGTGAGGGCGTTCCCACCACCACAGAGTGTCTCTCTCTCTCTCCCTCTCTCTCTCTCTCTCTCCCTCTCTCTCTCTCTCCCACCTTCCTCTGTGTCTTAGTGGAAAGTATGACATGAGTAATGCAGAAGGAGATCAAGTAGAATGGCTTCAATTATCAGACTAACTTCACTCAGTTGTTGAATCAGTCAAATCACAGAATCAGGAATGCAGAGGATTCTAGAGATCCTGAAGTTCGGAGGTCAGGAGGTCACCTTCCTCTGACCTCTGTCTGGAGGCCAGAGTGTCAAACCGCTGCTCTACATCCCAGTTTGTGCACCAACAAACATTTTGACATCCCTGTTCAGGACGTTGACCTTGACATTGACCTCTGAGAGCTGAGACATTGACTCATTGTCCATCAGTGTGGACGCTTGTTCCTCAGCCCCCAGGTGGTCAGTGAGAGGAAGTGCAGCACTCGTCTGTGTCTGTCTGTGATCACATCCTCACGTGTCGGAGCAACAGACGCTTCCCTCTGGACCTGGGGTCATGTCTGTATTCGTTCCCAGTCGTTGTCAGAGCTCAGAGACGTTTAGCAGATGAAATATTCTCCAGTTCTCTGGAACCACGAGTATCTTTGTCTCCTCCTGGCCTCGGCTCTGATGTCTGGACTCGGCTCAGGACTCTGGTTTCCTGCTGGAACCTTTTCTGGAGCTCGGCCTGCAGCCGCCTGTCTGACTCCTTCACTCCAACTCCAGTGAATTCCAGCTTAATTCATCTCATTCTCTTATATCTTAAATTACTTTGTTTGACCACTACTGCTACGTTTGACTAATTTCAGAAAAGAAAAACCTTTTTAATCAAGAAGTGATGTCACCTCAGTACTTTGATCTGCTCCCATTTGTTTCAGTAACAATAATAAACTTGAGTTACACTTTTCTTAATCTGACGAAATACTTTACAATGACCAATGAGAATCAAAAGGACGGAACACAAGCAGAGGAAACAGAACAATTAAATAAATAGATTTATATAAACAAATAAAGAGGATGAGTCCGTGTAGATAAGAGTCATCATGACAAGCAAACAAATTTAATTGAGGCTTGACACTTTACAGTTTAACCATGAACTTCATCATAAATATGTATAATTGTAAATATTATAAACTATTATGTTGTCTCTCATGTTAACGCTAAAAGAAAAAAACAAGTACAGCCAAATATATTGATATGTTAATATAAATAAAGAACTCATAAACTCTGGAAAGTCTCTTCTCAGCCTCAGTTTCTAATAACTCGACCGGGTTCTTCTAGATAAATGCAAAAAATATGAAGAACTTCTTGTTTTGATGTTTGTGTAACAGCCTGTGGACTGATTTATATTTAAGAGATGATCACAACTGTTCTGCAGAGCTCGGTCACGGGGACAAAGGGACAATGTAATGACATCACCCCCCCTGTCCTCTCTCTCCTGAAAACCTTCCAGATTCGTCTCTGGAAGTTTCCTGGATCGCTGCAGCAGATTCCAGCTGCATCTATTGTAGCTGCAGCGCTTCCTCACTTCCTGTATGAGCCGGTGACGCTGCTGAGGGACATGCGTGTAAACAAAGCCTGAAAACAAAAGCTCAACCCCCCCACCCAACCCCCCCCCCCCCCCCCCCCCCACCACCACCACCACCACCACCCTTTCTAAAACCTCATCCCGCCATTGTATAACTCGGCTCCCTCCCACTATTCAGACCTCGGATGTTCAGTTTCCCTCAAAGCACACTTCAGTCGGTTTAACTTATAATAACAATAATGTTTATTTCTGTAAACATGGCGGTTAGATAGTTGGCAACAACACACAAACACCTTCACATTCTGTAAGTTGAAAGAGCTTCATGGGTACAAAACAGAGAGACGGACGCGAGGAAGAGGGGAGCGAGGAAGAGGAGGGGAGGTCTTCTCGTCCGAGGTCAGCGGGGTCAGCTCAGGGTCCTAGAGGTCGGGACCTCTCAGTCCAGCACCGAGCCGTGTTCGGCGGGGAGACCCTCCGCCCGCCGCCACTTCGCGTTCCGCTGCTTGAACCAGACCTGGAGGAACCAGAGAGAAGGAGGAAGGTTAGAAATCAGGCGACAGGTCAGGTGACAGGTCAGATGACAGGTCAGGTGACACGGCTGCAGAGACAGAAACAGGAGAGCGGTGAGGTCACTGGTCCCGGCGACTAAACACAGTCATGACATGAATATTCCTGAGAAGGTGGAGTTCTGCTATTGTCACGAAGGATTTGAACCAAACACGATTCTGTTGTTCTGCTTTTTCTCCTCCTCGGGCCTCAAGGCTCCACTGACACAATAACTTGACACATTAAGTTGACGGTTGGCCCGAGCTCTTTGTATGAGTCATCAACGGGCAACCGAGTCTCCTGTTTACATACATGTGCTGTGGTTACGCTCAAGCAAGACGCAACATGGGCTGAACTAAAGTACATTCTACACAGTTAAGTGTCATCACTGCACCAAACAGGTTAGTTTAGTCTCTCATCATATTCATAACATTCATAATATAGAAGGGAAAAGCTTCAGACTCGGAAAGTCGGAGGAACTTCACAACCCACAACTTTTAAATCCAAGATGGCCGCTCCCTGCGAAGCTTTACTGTTTATTAGCACTTCTGTCGTTAAATTTGTTGTACACACAATACTGTCCAATTACTGTCTGAATTTAATGTTAGCATATGGGAAATACTGTGTAATGCGTTATTATGAACTGGTTTTACTAAAGTTTACCTGCTGGTTAATGTAAATATTGTTCCTGTGCAACTGGCACTCTCTCAACTCCAGTTACTGGACTGTGATGTCATTCCGAACTCGTTGTAGCAGAACGCAGCATTAGATTTTTCACCAGGACTAAATAATGACGAGGTCTCAGGCTGGTTTGTGTTGAACGTGACAAACTCTCTTGTTTATTTCGAGACGTGAAATCCACGAACGAGAAGCGAGAGCAGCGTTCTGCTTTCCTTCACGAGACTCATTATCTTCATAACGACATTAGAGTGGGATTTCTCGGTGTGCGGAGGCCGACTGTGGTCAGTGACTCATGCCGACGCAGCGCTGACCTGGAGGCGCTCGTATCGGAGGAAACCACAGAAAACAAAAGGCTCTGTGTAATTGCAACACAGGATTCTGGCAGCGGCCGCTCCTCTGGATCCAGTTCTCCCACCGCTCGGCTAATGACTGCTCCTCTGGATCCAGTTCTCCCACCGCTCGGCTAATGACTGCTGCTCTGGATCCAGTTCTCCCACCGCTCGGCTAATGACTGCTGCTCTGGACCCAGTTCTCCCACCGCTCAGCTAATGACTGCTCCTCTGGATCCAGTTCTCCCACCGCTCGGCTAATGACTGCTGCTCTGGACCCAGTTCTCCCACCGCTCAGCTAATGACTGCTCCTCTGGATCCAGTTCTCCCACCGCTCGGCTAATGACTGCTGCTCTGGATCCAGTTCTCCCACCGCTCGGCTAATGACTGCTGCTCTGGATCCAGTTCTCCCACTGCTCGGCTAATGACTGCTGCTCTGGACCCAGTTCTCCCACCGCTCAGCTAATTACTGCTGCTCTGGATCCAGTTCTCCCACCGCTCGGCTAATGACTGCTGCTCTGGACCCAGTTCTCCCACCGCTCAGCTAATGACTGCTGCTCTGGATCCAGTTCTCCCACCGCTCAGCTAATGACTGCTCCACTGGATCCAGTTCTCCCACCGCTCGGCTAATGACTGCTGCTCTGGACCCAGTTCTCCCACCGCTCAGCTAATGACTGCTGCTCTGGATCCAGTTCTCCCACCACTCAGCTAATGACGGCTGCTCTGAAAGCTGCCGGCCAGATGATGACTGCGCCGGGCGCCGCGACACACGCCCGTGACCTGACGCCCCCGCTATGTTGCAGCTGGTGTTGTCATGGGATTCACAACAACGCTGACATCATCTCAATAACGCCGGGGGGGGGGGGGGGGGATCCAGTTCTTCAGGACAGAGGCCCGAACTGGAGGCGTGAGACGAGAGCCTGGCAGGACCAACACGTCCTCACCACATCCTCACTGGAGACACATGAGATTCACGTTCAGAGTTTTCTGGGTTTGCACTTGGATGTAAGAAGTAGTTTTGTGTAGTTCCCTGTGTTTCAGAACATCGGTGTGAGGAGAAAAACTCATTTTAAAGTTCTTCTCTTCGAAGGTCCAGTTCTTAAAGGTTCATCGGGTGAAAGAGCGTTTCTCTCTCTTCTCAAACGTTTTGCTCTTTCTTTTGTCTCTGGTCGTTCGGCCGAAGCACCAAAGCTCTGTGAAGTCTCGTAAAGCCATCACACACATGCTATTTCTGAACAATCATGTCAGGATTTATAATCCCGCTGACGCACACAATGGCGCTTGTGTCATTTCCCGCCTATTGACTACGAGTGGATTACATAACGAGGTCTTTCAGCCCCCCCCCCCCCCCCCCCCCTCCACCTTTAAAGCATTGAAAGCAAGTGAAACGTGTGAAAGGAGCAGAAACATGCTGCACAGCTGCACATTGGAGGAGCTGTTAATGTGGAACAGGGAGTGGAACCCGGGGCGTGTTCCTCCAGCTAAAGCTTCTCCAATGAGAGCTTTGTTAACTGATCCAGAAACACTCAAACTGAGGCAGGGCCGCAGAGAGAAAAGGAAGGGCGCTGTTTACCCCCCCACACCTCACCTCACCCTGCCTGGACAGGGCTTCACCTGACAGCTCCAACCGTCACTGACACTGGGATGAGTCAGGAAAGATTCTAATACAGGTTTAGGCAGAAAATCTGGATTTAATCCTCGCCGAGTTAAATAAACTATTTCACTGAGTGACGCATCCTGAAACCCTGAAACCCAGGTCTGTGCACACCCAAAGGGATGGTGATGACTTCTGAAGCCTCAACAGCTAGTTGTTCACTGACAAACTGAATCAACTATAATTTAAATAAACTCATTTATATCTATATTTTGTATCTATAAATCGTTTTTAAGTTTTTCACATTAAAAAAGACTAGAAATCAAAGTAGGCACAGCACAAATCAGCTAAATCTCCTTATTTCAGAAGCTGGAACTTTCCGTTTGAAAAGTGAGGTAAACCAATGTTTGATTATTAAAACAGCTGCCGAACATTAACTTTCCTTCAGTTGATTAATCAATTTAAACACTAAACAACAGAGTTTGAGTGAAACCGGGCAGAACTGCTCCTATAAAATAAAATACCTCCTGTGACTTTTCTTTCTAAACGAGGAGAAACTGCCCGATGCACCTGTTTGCACCTGAGGGTGAAACCTGTGTCAGATCTGTTGTAACTGCAGCTCTGAGTGAAATCTGGAGGAACCTGCTGGAGGAGTCCGAGTGGAACAATCGAGCGTCGGTCTGACGTATACAAGTTATTGATTGGTGAAGTGTTTGCACTGGGAGAGTTTTTTATGAAGAGGACACATGTCCCAGGCCACGTGAGAGCTCGGCCTCTTCTCAACCTCAAAGCAGGAGCAGGAGCGAGGATTTGCCTCAAATAACAGAATTTACATGACAAGCCTGGAAGCAAATAATCAGGTTGCTCTGCTGCCAGATCCCCAAACAGGAAAAACAACTCTGACTTCATATTCCGGAATGAAACGTCCAATCGTTGCAACTCTTGCATTGACTCACTTCTCTGGAGCGTTTGAACTGGTTGCCAGTGACTCTATCTGGTGGAGGAATGCTACTGGAGGTGCCTGCATAACTTCAGCTGCTGTTATCGCTGCACTGAGGCTTCACATCTGGATCCTGATGTGGACGCTGCTCCGACACTGCAGTGGAGGACATTCCTCAGATAGAGGCCGGGTGGGAGTGCTCACACGTGGGAGACGCTCTGGAGGTCTGGGTCATGATGGGATGTCTCATTTCATTAAATTACAGTTTTCTATTTCTTTTATCACGGCTTATAACAACATCCTTTAATCTTACTGCACTTCACAAGTGGTTCAAAGGTTTTCTGCTCAAATCTGTGGGATCATGTGCTGATTTATAAACTCATTGATAAAGAGAAATCGAATTAAGCTGGTAGATATTGTTGTCTAATAGAATATGGAGATCATTAAAATGCTTTTTGTTGTTTACATACATCCTGAACTTTGTCTTTTATCCTGATATGATGTGATTTCTGTCTTAGAAGCTTCACAGTCAACATCAGCTCGTTAAACTCCTGTTGTCAAAGTCAACGAGGAACTTTTACACTTTCAGAGTTCGACTGTTGTGAAGGATTTTAAAATCTGTTTTCATATCATTTAGTAAGAAAAAGCAGAGCTGCAACTTCATTATTCATAAGCCTGTCGTTTACCTTCCCATTTAAATCACTTGTTTTGTCTATTAAACAGAGATAAATACTAAGATTGTGTATTTTCATCATATTTGTATCATGTTGTTTGTGAATTGTTGGTTAAATTTTTGTGGAATTGTGTTTAGAACTAGTTTAAACTGATACTTCTTGTCCTATTAGAAATAAAGAAAACGTAGGTGCTAGTTTCATCCGAACAAAAAGCTAAACTCAACAAGTGAACATTTGTCAATTCGCACTTGAAAAATCTGTCAACAAATCAACTAATCGTTCCAGCTACACATTTAAATATGTGGCTCACAGCAGCCAAACAAATACACTTGGTCTTTCTCCTCCTTATGAAAGAAGTTGAAGTAACTGAAGAAGTTTTTTCCCACATGAACACATGACCTCTGTGAGCTCGGCCCGAACAGATGAACGAGTGTTCGTGAGGAGGAGCTGAGTCGCTCTCAGAGCTGAAGGCAGCAGGAACCTGGAGCCTGAGTCTCTGAGTCCGAGAGGGAGAAACAAGCCGGAGCCGCCCGGCTGGCGACCAGCGGGGGGGCCCCGCCTTTGTCATCTGTGTTTGTTTGCACACAAACGAGGATTTATTCATCCCAGTCCACAAACCGGATCTATTCAGCGTCAGCACAGCGGCTCCAGGTTTGACTCGGCACATGTCGAGTCTCACTTTGTTTTCAGAAAAGACAAACACACATGTCCCCTCGGCTTTTGTCTCCACAGCAGCGAGGGGTCATTTCCCCTCTGAGGTCACTGGACTGTGACACTGGAAACAATCCTGACTCATAGAGTATTTACACAAAGTTGTTAACTTTTCCTGAGATTGAAGAAAAATCTCTGAAACTACACAAAAGTAAAGTAAATAAACCCTGATAATGTAGTTAAGTAGTTTTTAGTTACCATACTCAGGTATTTTCTTCTTTACACGTCGCATTAACATCATAAAGACATATTTTGTACCATGTATAGTACTTGTATTCATAGTACTCTTATGATCAGCCAGATACTGAAATCACAAGCTGGCAAAATTACACATCTGCAGTCCAAACCATGTTTTTAACGTGTATTCAACCTTTATCCTTCATTGTTAAGTGTATTTGTATTCAATTACTTACACAATGTAGTTGTAATGAAGTAGAAGTTTGAATACTGGACTCTAATTTGTACAGGTACTTATATATCTTGGCTCTAAAAACATCTTCTAGTCCAATAAGTACACTTTCTATTACAAGTGTTAGTGAGACTCAGTGGCTCCTATAGTGATGCTCCTAAGTGATGTTATAGCTTATAAATATCATAAATAATAAATCTCAACTGGGACTATTACAGAAACACCTCAGATAGTCTAGAAAAGAGGAACATCAACTAAAGACTAATCTATAAAGTGCAAAGTTCATTACTTCAAGAAATTAGTATCTGATCAGGATGAAAACCTCTAAACCAGGAGTCAAGAACATCTGGGAAAGTTAATACCAGATGTTTTCAGCACTTTATCACACACACACACACACACACACACACATACACACACACACACAGAGAGAGAGAAGTGAAGCAGTGACTCACTAGTGTGTCCTCCTCTGACAGTCCGCACTCTGCCGCCACCAGCATGAGCGTCGTCCCGTCCGGGTACCGACAGCCCTTGAAACATTCCTCCAGCACTTTGACCTGCTCCTCGGACAGCTGCATCAGCTCGATCGCCTGGGAGGCCATGGTCCTGGTCCTGGTCCTGGTCCTGGTACTAGTCCTGGTATTAGTCCTGGTCCCTGTCTTACACGGGGCTCCGGGGAGGAGAGCGGTGCGCGAGGCTGGGGCGCGCCGAGCAGGAGGCACCGCGCTGCGCACAGGACGCGCGGGATGGAGCAGCGTGGAGCGGAGGACTGACAGCTCGCTGGGAGTGTGTGTGTGGGTCTGTGTGTGTCTGTGGGCGTGTGAGTGAATGCGTGTGTGTGCGGAGGCTTTACTACTGTCAACAGAGGCGCGTCATGAGGCCAGTCCCCCCCCCTCCTCCCAGCAGGACCCTCCCACAAACACAAACTGAAGGAGGAGGAGGAAGAGGAGGAGGAAGAGGAGGAGGAGGAGGGCCACATTCACCAAACAGGCCAATCAGAAAAAAGCTCCTTAATGTAGATCATAGACAGAAGTTGTTATTATGACTCAATAATTCAGTTTTATATTCATATATTCAATAACAAACTACAGATTCATTAATATCTGCAGGAAGATTTAGTTACAGAGCTGTAGAATAACAATTTGTACAAAAATGAATGAATTAATCAATTAATTAATTTGCTTAATTTCATTTAAGGTCCAGTATCTAAACAGTGTCGTCTTTTACAGGCTTCCACCACCAGGGGGCGTAAAAACAATCTGTTGTTAGACGTGGACTCCGGACTTTCTGTGGAGTTTCACAGAAGATTCTCATCAATATGAAATCTCCGGAGCGCTGATTGACATATTCTTCCTTTTCTTCCTGAACAATGAAAACAGTGTGAATCTTTCCCGAGATGCAAAGCGTGTCAGTGATAAGCCAACGAGCCGACATGAGCAGCAGCTCGAGGAGGAAGTGACCATGAAGGCGAGATAAGCTACTGACACAAATATGAAAGATGTGATGGTTGATAAAGACGATAACCGATGTTTTCTAGTCAACGTGTTCCACCTCGTTTACTCTCCACTCAGACTTCAAACTGGAAACAAGAAGCTTCCAGAACCAACATCTGTATGTTCACCTGCAGGATCTGTTTCTAGACATGAGCTCATTCCAGATGTAAGAAACTACACAGAAACAATCCAAGCTGCTGTTATTACACACAACAGACGTGTTGATGTCTCAAACTGGAATGTGACACGATCTCTGAGGTGTTGCTAAAATAAGAAACAAGGATAAAGGAATAACATCTTTACTTTCATCTCAATCCGACTCTTGTTTCTATTCTGACGTCTTCACACAGAACACGTCGAGTCACCTGTTCAAGCAGATTCACCTGTTCAAGCAAATTCTCCTTTTAGACCATAAATCCCTTCCACACACACACACACTCTCACACACACTCACACACACACACACACACGCAGATCAGATAAATCCCGGCTCTTGTGGTGATTCTGCAGTGAAGGAAACCTCCTGACGCAGTTTGTTGAAGTTCTCATGGCCGGAGCAGTAAATACAGGCCTGATAAAGTTCCCTCACAGCACACACGGCTCCCTCTGATGATATCTTTAGATTTCCCATTAGACCTGTAATTATGTGGCTCTCTCACCGAGAGCTCGACTTGAGCGAGTGGAAGGCTGATTTCCTCCCGTCTGCCAAACAAACACCACGCCTGCACAGATCCATGCAGAAGCTTCACCTGGGCCACAGGGACAGAAACACTCTCTGCTCTCTAGTCAGGATCTACTCTGGGGCTTTTCAGGTTCTCAGAAGCTTCCACAAGCTGGAGGAGCTTTGTCTTCTGCTCCTGTTTGCACGAGGATCCTTTTCAAAACGGTTCCGACACCGAACAACCACTTCGACAACGCCTGGAGATGTAAAACTGCTCTCAGCAGGATGGAGGAGATGTTTATTGTGAAAACGTAATCGGACACAACGACAGGAAATTACCTGAAGAAGTCAGGTTTTATGGTGGTAATGGGGGGGGGGGGGGGGTGATATGTGATAGGCGGCAGCTCCTCAGACTCTAAACAGTCTGGAGTCGTTTCATCGGCCTGGAGGTCGACTCACTTTGTTTACTTTGCTGAGCTGAATGAACTTTTTACAGCGACTCACTGTTGCTGCTGTTTTCAGAGCTGTGAGGAGCTGCTGGTGCTGATGCAAAATAACATAGGTATTATTATGGGATGGATGGATTACGAGAGAAAAGGCACAGACAAGATCGAGTCGTTATTTTAAATCACAACTAATGTTTGTGCAGAGTGTTTTGTATCTGTTGTCGTGATTCTGAGCTTCGTTCTGCATCTGTTCTGATCTTTAATAACTTCTTCTGGTTCATTTAGTTTCTCTTCAAGATCAATTTGCAGCTTTTCTGATCACAATTTGTCTCTTTCAGGTCATTCTGTGTGTTTCAAGTCATTTTCCAGCTCTTTGTTTTAACTCTAAATCTGAATTAAGGTCTGTTTGTGTCTTATCCCTGTTTCACGGCAGGAGGTGACTTGCTGCTGATAACAAGTTTACCACAGATCAACACAACGTTCAGTTCTGGAGAGCAGGTTCCGCTTCTGATTGGCTGCTGCAGAGGATCCGGGGTCATAATTAAAGATAAGAAAGTTAATCATATCTGAATGTTCCAAAGTTCACTGTGGGAACCTGATGGTTCTGCAGATGTTTCTGTAAAGAACAGTCTCAAGTCACTGAACATGTTGTCTGTTCTCTGGATCGGATCCTAGAGCCAGTGACGCGTGTTATCAGTTTCAGATTCTTTAAAATGAATATATAGAAAAGGTTTAGGATGAGGTTATGTATATATATATATATCCTCATCCTAACATTTTTTAATAAGAGAAAACCATGATATTCTAACTATTCAAAACAAAACAAGAAAACTAGTCAAAAACAAGACAAATAAAAACCTTAGATAAACATCTGGGTGTCATGACACAATTTCTTTAATACTTAAATGAGAGAAAGTCTCTATTTGGCTGTAAAATCCCACAGGAGGAGTTTATTTTGTCAATAAACGAGCAGCGTGTTGCATCTGAAAACTCCCAGAATCTTAAATAAACACAGTGAGGAGCTGCTGACAGATGACGTCTGTCCTCCTCCTGCGTGTGGGACACCCGGACGTGTTCAGGAGAAACACAAGGACAGCAGCGAGTGGCTGTGAGTCCACCACAGATATGATGAGAGCGCTCGGACTAAATATACCACAGGTCGTGACTCGTTGTTTCCAGGCAGCGCAGGAGATAGTGTGAGGATGTGAGGAGAAGTTATTAATGTGTCCGGATGGTCAGAGACGTCATGGAGGTTTAATACAAGTCAGAAACAGACTGAGGATCAGTTTTATATATATAAATGTTGATATTTTAAACTTTTGAAAACCTCTCTATTAACTCATCTTATGATATTTAACCTTTTGTTTTATTATTAAAGCATAAAACTGAATATAATACAGAAAAGTATTTAAATTGTTTTATAAACTAACTATTACATTGTTAAGGTTACCTTTAGTATTAGTTGTGTACGATATGGAATTAAAATATCAGATTTTGGGACATGAAGAAGAGTAGGTGACCTGTACAGTGCCCTTTTAGTTTGTTTTTCCAAGATTTTAGTTGAATTCTCAGAGAATAATTCATGAATCGAGGGGAACAAAATATCGTCATGTTGAGAGGACCGGTCTCAATGAATGTGCAGTTTGGTGCAGATCTAAATTCTGGATGTGGCTTCCTGGGGGACTGTTGGGCCTCGGTGGATCTATCTACTCCCTAGGCTATGACAATTCAACAGTTTTATCAAATTCACAATAAGTATTAATATCTCAACAGTTCTCTGGGGGACGCAGCAGCTTCATGTTCCCTGTGGATGGGACGTGTTCTTGAAAGCAGCCCTGAGCTGATGCTCCTCGTGACAGAGTGCGAGTCCCTGTGATCACATGTAAACACGGGACCATCTCCTCGTCCTCTGGAGGTGAGACCACGTGCTGCCGTCCAGTGCAGGCATGTTGCAAATTGTTGTTTTCACACACATGAGACTGGAGGAGTAACAACGTCCAGACACGAAGGCTCATCACAGGAGCTTCAGGGACACGTCAGAGATGCGTCCTCCATCTTTACCTGAAGTCCACGGAGAGCACAGAGATCTACAGACGTCCAGACCTCAGACCTGTGGTCAAACCCTCCGACTCCTAAATAACCCGAACATAAACATATTGACATTTTCCCGTAGCTGATGTTCTGGGTGAGGTCAAAGGTTACGAGGTTTAATCGTGTCTGATCGAGAGGACTTTGCTTTTCAGACAGTTTAACCTGTCGCTGAGGTGGATCCATGGCACAGAGCCCCAGCGTGTTGATGATACACAGCTCTCCTTGTTGGACCAGGGATCAAACCCCCCTGAAGAAACAGGGGAAACAGATCCAAGACAAACACAGAGTTCTGTGTTCAGAGCCTCGTCCTCCTCACGAGACAGCGAATCCACGGAGAATCAGATATGTGCAGAAGGTCGCTATTAATAAATCTGGTCCTCCTGCGGGAAGCGGGGGGGGGGGGGGGGGACAGCATCTGCTCGTCTTCATCGTTTAACCCTTCAAAGTCACAGAGCCTTGTTTTCTTTAAAGAGCGAGAGAGAGTTCTTTATTGGCTGAGAGTCGTGGTCGACACATGGGCCCGACTCGAACCTCAGCTCCATCCATCCACCCATACCCCCCCCCCCCCCCGTTCCCCATCTGGGAGAGACGAGGCTAATTCACAATGACCTGAGAGATGCACCAACACGGCTGCTGAGGGTTTTACGATGAACCGACACAGGAAGGGTTTGAATAATAAAATCACCTCTGTGGAAAAAACTAAAGAAATCAGGGTTTTTAGAGATAAACTGGTATTTGGTTGTAAATCAAAGTATTGGATTTATATATTTTGAGCAAAGACGGACGACATGACAGCTCTCCAAAAGTGAAGCCCCCTGGTGGCAAAGTCAAAAGCCCACCCTCCTCCGTGTTAGTGGAGGGGACAAGGACCTTGTTGAGCCCATGTAGGACCCTCAGTGGTGGTTCTTCTTGGGGCAGGCCCTCGTGGAGGAAGTCCTGAAGACGTTTCAAACAACCAGAGGAGGAAGCCGGGCCTTGACAGCAGCTTCCTGATTCGCTGTGAGGATCCGACCGACACAAAGGAAGCCGAGCAGCTGAACTCTGAGCAGCATTGAGGCCGGACCTCTTGTGTAACCGGGTGGATTCAGACATTCTACGAGGAACACTGGGGGCCCTCAGTAGGTGACGGCTACTGAGCAGTGAAGTCAGCAACAGAAGATCCAGCCGTTTGGATTCTGCTGGGTTCGTTTCTGAGGACTTCTCTCTCTCTCTGAAGTTGTTCAACATGTGGTTCACGTTGAGGACTCGGGCCTGTGAGGGGCTAAACTCTGGTTCCTCCTCCTCCTCCTCTTCCTCCTGCCAGCTGAAGCGTCTGGTGAGCAGGCAGGAGGATGGTTATCTGGAACAGAGAGCCGGCGTGTTGGCGTGTGAAGCTGAACAAACAGCAGCGTTTGTTCATCACGCTGCGATGAAGAGACGCGATGAGAGCGGAGGACATCGACTCTGCCTTCACAGACCGATGTTACCAACCCGGGTTCTGTTTGTGGACAGGGAACAGTCGACCTCTGGGGTTCAGACACAAGTTCTGAACTCGAATCAGGCAACAAACAGACAACGGCTTTTCTGCTCCAGAGTGAACGGACCAGAGGAATAAAGAACAAGGCGTACGAGCTCCTTATCCGGCCTCAGACGCACATACCTTCCCCCTCAGACTTCAGAAAGAACTCCTCTCTTTATTTTGACTGTGACTATCTGAAGCATATCTGCTGCAACAGTAATCCAGTGTTTGCTTACAAGACAAACACAGAAGCTGCTTTTGAGCGAGGCCAAGACTCACAGGACAGAGCAGAGCAGAGCAGAGGCATCCAGAAGAGAAACTCCAGAAGAGAAACTCCCACAGGCAGCGAGTCACAGGCCGATAACATCCGAATGCACGAGAATCAGACTGAGACAGGTGGGGGGGGGGGGGGGGGTTCTTATCTTCTAACGGCTGGATGAAATAGAAACTGAACATTCTGCATCCCCACACTCACACAGACCCTTCCACCCTGCTGCTGCTTTCTTTTCTGGCTGGAATATTAATAAGTTTTCTCCTTCTCACTTTTCTATGTTTTGCATTCACTTGAAAAAGAAAAGTTCTGTTTTTCTGAGATAATTATCTCGGAAATTCCAAAAAGTCTATTTTAGTTTTGCACATTTCTGACATTTAAATTTCATTAACCAAGATTAACATGACTACATTCCTCTTAACAATCTTACACAATTTACTTCCTTATATATTGTTATCAGAAAACATACCACACACTAATTGGCTGACAGTATTCAGTATTTTCAGATAGCTATGGTGTTTTGTTCATATCTGTAACTGGTCACGCTCTCTTCTCCCAGTGTGAAACACCACCGCTGCAGAGTAGATGCTCAGGAACCAGCTGTGAGAGGAAACTGTGACTTCATGATCATAAAGAAGTCAATGAGGGTCTGTAGTATGAAGGAAAGTTGCCCCCCCCCCCTGGGCTGGACCAGTTAAAACAGGAGTTTAAATATAACACAGCGCTCACTTGTTGTTTGTCGGGGGAGAAACTCAAATGTCGAGCGTTGAAACCCAAAGAGAAATCTTTGGACTTTTAATTTGTTGCAGCCGCCGCAGCTCACGCATCTGGCCTCACAGATCAAATCCCTACAATGTGAAGTGCTGCAGCTTTGAATCACATGAAGTGACAGCTCCAGGTCTCCAGCTGGACGAGGCCACGTCCTTTATTCACTGAACTTCCTCAAATCTGAAGGCAGAGAATGTAAGATGCCTGGTTTCAGCGTCTGTCTGGCTCCTTGAAGCTCCACGCTGCAGTTTTTCCATGAGAGCAGCAGCAGGGGCAGCAGATGGGATCCAGATCTGTTTGCCAGTGGCGCAGGGAGCCGTTCACTTTCTGTTTGTGTGTTTACTGCACACCATTAGCTTCCACAGTGTGTGTTTTTATCAGCTCCTTCTTAAGCAGTTTGACTCTGTTGAAGGAAACAATCTGAATTCTCCTCCGCAGGCCAGTGGAGCCTGAAAACTACCGGGGGGGGGAGGTCGGATCATTTCCTGCTGTGGAGAAGTTTAAGAATAAACACACAAGTCTGGGAAAGCATCAGAAAAGTGTTAACAACCATGTTCATTTCACACACTACTGTTTGCTGATAAGATTTAAAACACGACTCAGCTCGAATGTTAAAGCATCAACTCAGACTTTAGATTCTGGAGGTCAGTTCATCTGCAGTGTCCATCAGGAAACCAGAGAAACCTGCAGACTGAGAGAAACTCATTTACTGATTGTCCAGTAAACGTTTTCATTCTGTTCATTCAGGCTGAAGTTTCAACACGTGAGTTCCATTTGTCTGAAATATGCAGAAGTGTTGTTGCCAAGTAGGTTCCAGACTTATTGCTGCTATAACTGTGGTGAAATGTGAAAAGTGTGAAAAGTCACGGGAGGATTTCAAGTTATTAAAGTTTAAGAGATTTTTACATCTTCTGAAATTTGATGGGATTAGCGTTGGGTGTGAATACTTTGAAAGAAATCTTAATTTTTTGTAAATGAAAATCCGAATGGCACTGGATCCTAAACCTCACATTTCCCTTATTAGAGATCAGTTGCTTAAATATACCTTTCATCAAGATTCATGAATTATTTCCCTGAGAAACCAGTTCATAAGTCCAAAATATTCCTGGCCATTTATCAAAATCTGATTTAAAAACAGAATGGGTTATTAATCGGGTCACACCAAAAGTTCATGGACATTTGGACAGAAGCTTTTTTCAAAATGCTGCTTACTAACAAACAATAAAAGGCCCAAACCGCCCAACAGTCTCCTCATTAAACCACATTTAAATTCACGTGTGTTGCATATTCTTACTTTTGGATTCCCTCCTAGTGACACACTGACTCATAAACATCTGGTTTTCATCAGAATCCGTGAATTATTCCCTGTGAACGGTTCTTCTCTGATCAAGCTTCGTCAAAATCCCTCCAGTAGTTTTTGTGTAATCCTGCAAACTACCAGACAAAACAAAACTATCTAAGTTGTACAATGAAGTTGGAGCTTTTAGAAAATAAAGGTTTGAGCAAATTTCAACAAGTTCAATTTAATGTATAAAAGTCAGAAGTGTGTATTGGATGGATGAACAGCTTCTGAAATCTTTTTATCAGTTTTTTGCGAAATCTGCTCACTAACAAATTCAGACGTCAACATCCAACAAACTACAGATGTGTGTTCATGGCTCAGTGAAAAGAAGCAGATCTCTGTTTTTGTTTTTATTTAATAAGCTGGTTCATAAATTATCGCACATAAAAGATTCTTTTCAATAGTTACAAAGTGGAGGAGCAACTCGAGTCAGCGCCCGGGAAACAATAAAACAAATGAGAAGAAAGATTGTTGACAGAGGGACTTTTCTGCAGGAGGACACACAGAAGAGCGGGGGGGTTGGCGGGGGGGTTTAAAAATGTCCAGTCACCGGTGAAGCTCCCGCTCGTCTTCCATCCTCGAGACAAGCAGCAAACAAAACGGTGACATTCGGATTTCAGAGCACATGCCGACAAAAAAAACAAAACCAACAGAAGGAATGCTTGTTTCCGTTCTCCAGTGTATTCAAACTAATTAAACTGAAAGGGAGTAAAGAAGGAAATAAATTATAAAATAAAAACAGCACTAGCTACATGTGCAGATCACGAAAAACAACAAAACTAAAAACGTACTGAAGTGGCATCTTCCTGGCTCAACGTTCTCTCTCTCTCCCCCCCCTGTTGACCTCCTGTGATTGGATGAGAGGCTGAACGAAGGCTTGACAGTGATTCAGACGCTGCAGGAGCATTTTCAACATTTCATTTTAACATGTGACAAATCCCCGGTTCCTTCATCATATTTCATTCCTGTAATTCTTTATTCTGTCCAGAGACGTTGCCCCCCCCTCCCCCTTCCCGAGGGTCACATCACGGCTGACCGGTCGGCTTCGAGGGTTCCTTTGTTTAAGAAGACCGTTTTTAAAATGAAGGGGAGGTAAAGCCACCTCCCTGCAAACTGGTCTGAGGAGGCGATGGGCGTCCGTCACTGACTAAAGCTAGTTTTCACACTACGAGGCTGAAGTCCTCCCTCGCACTGGTCTGAGGTCAGAGGTTCTCTCCGACTGACGGGAGCCTACTTGGATATTTGAAGCTGAACGTGCTCCAGAAACTCAACGTAAGATGAAGCCGACTCCGACTTATCCTCCACCAGGTGCTGGAGGATGGAGGCTTTCCCCGCCGCGTCGTCTCTGCCGGAGAGGAAAGAGGAAAACAGGGTTAAAGTGATGAGAGACATGACAACACCAGGACTTCGGTTCTGATATAAAACAACAACCAGACTCTCTTTCTGAATTGCTTTCTTTCTATAAAACTAAATCTTCCCCAAGCTTTGAAGTGCTTCATGTCACGATCAGCAGCTTTGCCTTTCTTGATTTTCTTGATCTCTTGGCATCGTGTTTTTTCTGATCTCAAGTGAAATGACTCATCTTGTCAGTTGCGGGCGTCTGAAGCGTCGGCTGCGGTTTCAGGAGCAACAGAAACACTTCTGACCGACTCCACCCATCAGGGATGAGGTGTGGTTAGTGATGAGCCGACAGACATGTGTGAGTTGTGTGAACTTTAAAAGCTCCCGTCAAATTTTTGCTTTTTCAACCATTTCATAAACTTCCTCTTGTAGTTTTATTGTTGTTTTAGATCAGTGAGTCCTGCACGTCACCCTCCACCTAATCAAATCCACTTTTCACTGTTAGCTCTCCGTCCATCTGTCTGACATCAGCCCTGCTCGCCCAACAACACTGAGAAATGTGGTTGAGCAACAATGCTGTGCCGTGGAGGGGAGAGAGAGGAAACAGAAACAATAGGTTCCCTGTGGAAGCCTTCGCCTCCTCTGGCAGATCGGTGACCTCAACGTTACTACGTGTTTACACTGGAGATTGTTTTCTGTCATCCTCGGGCCATTCGCTGCAGGGAGACAGTTTCCACTCTGACATGAAACCAGTCACACCCTGTTTCTGCTCAGCGCTGGGTGACAGCGACTCACTGGGAAAGAGCGAAGAGTTTTCAGACAGATGACAAGAGCAGCTACAGTTATAAGTTTTAATAAACTGCTTTACAAGAAATATCTACGTTTGTATCATCTTATTCTTGATTGTTTAGATGTTTAACCTCAACATCTGGAGCCTCACTGGCTCCATGCGACCTGGGAACTCACCTTCTCCCTCGTTTCTCACATACAACCCCTCTGGATAACTTCCTGAAATGTTTCTGGAGTTCAGTGCACTTCTGAGAGCAGCTTCATTTGGAACATTTTCATATTTTCTACCATTTGAGTTCAGACTGATGCTCTTTTCATCAGTTCCTCTCAATGTCCTGGAGACTTAGCGCTTGTTAAAAAGAAACTCTTAATATTTAGAATTCCTTGAAATTCAACATTTGGGCAGAAACCTGCTTCGTGACCCTCCCTCACTTTCTACCACCGAGCTCGTGGATATGAGATGTGTTAAATCGTCAGATGTGGGTCCAGATGTGCAGCGGAGCTTACTTGAGGACGTGCAGGGTGGAGCTGAACGCTCGGTTGTCCTGCAGCCAGTCGAGGAACGCTCGCACCCTCTCAGACAGAGTCGTCTCCAGCTCAGGAATGTGACTCTGGGATTCAGAGAGAACGAAGCGGGGGGGCAAAACATCAACAACATTGTTTTCGCTGCAGCGAGTTTCAGACAGGAAACAGATACAGTCGATTCGTGCAGCATCTAGAAACATGCCTGTGGTCTGAAATGTGGGGTTTGTGTGTAGGTGGGTGCATTGGGCCGTGTGTAGAAAGACAAACAGTGCTGACAGCGGCTGTTTGTTCTGGGTGTTGCCATCGTGCCCACAGTGTGGTAATGACAGAGTTTTCTATCTAACTGCGTGGTTTGTTAAAAAAGGATAAAGACAAGCTACAGCAGCACATTTGTTTTGCTGCACGAGTTATTTCTGTGAACAAAACAAAAATGCAGTTCCCCGACTGTGACTCATTTTCACTGGAACGTGCAGAGTGCTGCGTTGCATCATTCATGCAGAAACTGGGCGGTGGCGTTTTGTCAGATTTAAACTGTACAACAATAATTCAACTTCCCTCATCAGAGTCAATCTCAGTCATTTCCTGAAATGTTGGATGTGAAACGCATCATTTCTCAAAGCACGTTTCTTCAGGAGGGAGCTGCTCATTCACAACAGTCAGCGTAGGTGTCACTGACCATGTTGGGGGGTATTGAGGCGTAGTTGGAACAGCCCAGAACATCTCGGATGAACATCTCGTTGCAGCATTTGCCGATCCACAGATAAAACACCTGCAGACGGAAACAGAGCCGTGTCAGAACCGAGCGTCACGTTCAAAAGTATTTAACCCGCTTATGAAATCTGAGCTAAACATCACAATAGACTTAATAAGGATGGATGATGAAAAATTAACACTAACAATAATTGTTATAAGAACCTAAAATAAATTGGCTTTACTTTCCGTCATGTCCACTTTGATCTTCAGTCTGTGTTCAACTAAGCTTACATCTTATTTTCTTAATTATCTAAATAAAACTGTTAATCAACTCACAGGTCTACAGGCTCTGAGAAATGTTGAGTCAAAGATCTAAAGATATTCATTAAATGACAGATATGAAAAGGAAAAGACTCCAATCCTCACATCTGCTTGAGTTTCACTAAATTGATTATTCGATTATCAATTTGACATTCATCATCAATTTTCTGCATCTTTGAACCGAATTCTTTCGTGTCAAAAACTGAAATAATTCCATTTCCTATTTTATTATCGTCTTGAGGTGGAAATTCCCCTGAAATTAAATTACACCGACGCTCAGACTGGGCCGGTCCTGCTGCTGAGCTCTGACATTAGAGGAAAACATCTCTCTTGTGATTTAATGAATAAATAATACAGGAAGCCTACGTTGCCACAGTCCATGAGGAAAGCTCCGTCTTTAGTCAGTCTCTCCGCAGCCAGGTGGAGCAGATGAGGTTGAGGAACCACCATGTCGTTCAGATGGAGCGCCCCCTGCAGGTCACACAAGATGGGTGCGACAGATGAGCTGGAGGAAACTCAGGTTTGTTCCACAAGCAGCAAAATCAACAGATTTATAAAGTGTGTAAAAAGTGGGTGAAATGTGTTATTTACTGTTTTCAATGTACAGTTTACAAGCTTTATTTAGTGATCAGGACTTTAAAGTAATCTGTATGTTTAACATCCGCATTTAAGATATAATAATTAATTTGGATTAACATGTTGGTGCTGATCCGGATTAGTGGAAAGATCCAGGGAGTTTTATAACATTCTTAAATAGGGCTATTGTTTGTATTGTTATTTGTACTTCAGAAAAGCAAATCCAAATACTTCTCTCACTTCTGGTTGTGACTGTTTTTGACTTGAACCAGTTCATCAGATTCTATGACTCACTATTGGAATATCCTTTAGTTCAGTGGAGTCCTACCTGGTCTGAAATGTTGTCCAGCCTGTACAGGTCGGGATGAACCATCTGCATCATCTGCTCCAGCGGCTGCGTCTTGAACTCACACATGGCGAAGACCCGCTCGTCCAGTCGCGTGCTGGTGCCCGTCCGCAGAGCTTTCTGGAGACACATACACAGGTTTTATCACAATTATTTACTCATTCATTTGATGGTCTGACAATAAAATATATGTTAAATGGTCGGTTTGTTCCTTAATGTGACCTGTTTGTCAACATCGACACACCCTGCATGTATGAATGGACCCTGGGTGGAGGAACAGTCAGTGAACATGTAGAAGAGTCAGTATGACTGTAAACTCTGCCTTTTTTAGGGTGTGTGTGTGTGGAAGGGACTTTTGAGGTGTGTCCTACACACACACACCTCATACAGGGTGTTTTGGGTGTGCAGAAATGACGTAAGTGTATTTTATGATGCGTAATATAATTACTTTAATTGCATTATTGTGTTTTGTTGATACAGAACTTAACATGTTTCCGTTTGCGTGTCTGAAGCTGTGATGAACTCATGTAACGAGTGAACTTGTGTGTCTCACCTGTTTGAGCAGAGCGAGGATGTAGAGAGGGAACAGGCGCATGGAGGAGGGCACCACAATGCCGGACTGATGCATGTTGGACACGTTGCTCTTGTAGGAGGTCACCATGTCCACCACGGCGTTCACCAGAGCGTCCCGAGCATCTGACAGGCTGGACGATATCGACCTGTCGATGGCTGGAAAAATAATATACCATAGTAACAGACCTTCTTCAGGTACATGTGAATAAAATACTTGAGTCTTGTTTTATAACCTCCGAGTCTCCTATAGCAGTTCACTAAAAATGCCTTTTGCAATCTTGCTATTCTTAAGTAAACATCATTGTCTACTTTATCATAAATTATTAATTTCTATCGATAACCATTTGCAAACCTTGCTATAGAGTTTTTTTCCGCGCAGCAGTTTTAATAATCTCTGTACATTAAGGCACCAGGCAAATTGTCACCTTTATGGAAACAGATACTTTTACAGGTCACAGCGATGAAGTGTGTCTGTGAGAGACTCACCCATGTTGGCCAGAAGACAAGTGATAGCTTGGACATCAGCCCCAGCGTACACGTCACTCAGCTGGTTGACCACCGGCAGACACAGGGTGTGAACTCGAATACGCCTCTTTCCTAAAGACACAGTCACACACAGTCACACACAGTCACACAGATGCTTGAGTTTCTTATTCGTTTCAAACTGCTCAGAATTGAACCATCAAAAGCTTTATCAAATGATCTGGATTAAGAACTTTATTTAACTCTGCTCCACAAGTTCACATCTGGAAATCTGTTTGAATGAATACAAGCTCCTGTTGTTGGCCGATGGAGCTGGTGAGCTTCTAAAGTTATTATAGAGGAATGATCTCTGCTCACTGAGCTTCACAGATTCCCACATCCAGAGTGCGTGTACCTTTGTTGGAGGTGTAGAGCAGCGCAGCCTGGAAGCAGGCCAGAGACGAGTCTGCCAGAGAGTCATCGATCGACATCTGGACAGCGAAGGCGGAGTCTGGGTTCACGTTGGCGAGGGACAGCAGGTCGGTGGAGCGCACAAAGAAGTTACCGTGGAACGTATGGATGGATAAACCTGAGAGGGAGCACAGAGGAGGGTAGTGAAATACAGTCAGGTAGAAACATGTATCGATGGAATCAGACGGGTGAACGTCTGAGCAGATTTCATCTTTGCTCAAATGCAGCTGTGAGCATTGCATCACTCTCCTTGTCAGGAAATCCAGCGTGTAAAACAGCTGCCAATCAAATGTCATCTAATCTCGAGTGACCCAGGAAATACAACTGTCATATGAGATAACAAACATCTGGAAGGGCAGTGTGCCTGAGCTCTCATCCGCTCACCTTTAGTGCAGCGTATTCTCATAACCGCCTCAAAGCCGATCTTCCTGGTGAGGTAGCGCTCCAGATCCTTCTGGAACTTCTCCAGCTGTGCAGGGTTTTGGATGTAATGAAAGGAGGGGTAGTAAAAGATGCTGCCCGCTGAGTACTTGGAGATACAAGCTGGAGAAGAGACGCAGAGAAAGAGGAAAGGTTTTTATTTAGAAAAGAGAATAACTACAAATGTACAAACTTTCAAAGTGGCTCTCAAATGCTATGTTAGGAGAGAGGCAGTATTACCTAGCGAGGCCAGGTCAGCGTACTGGGAGCTGAGCAAGAAAAGATCCACCCCGATCTGTTGTCCTGAGCAGTCCAGAGCCAGCTTCTTATAAAAGTCTGTGGCCGGGCCGAGGTGCTGAACTCCCTGCAAAGAAACAGACTCATAACTTATCGTCTGATCGGTTTACAAAGAACAAGACAGCACTTTAAGGTTATGGGCATATTTCATTTGTAATAGCTGGATTTGGTCCAAGTTTCCTTCTTTCGGTCTCTGAATCCTCCAGAAAGTTCAGAATCTAAAAAACAGAGATTCATTTTCCCTGACAAAGAAAACACATCTGTTCTTTATTCATTATATTCATGATTTGTGGCCACATTTCTGCAGCATGTTCCTGGCAGCCGGGTTCTGTGTCATGAACCGAAAACATCAAGACAATAAATATGAATCCACATTGAATCTAAACAGAGAGGAAGAGAAATCATCCTTCTGCACTAAACGTTTTTTACTTTAGAAGTCATAAATCTCAACGAAATGGTCACTAAGCTCATTCAAGTTCCCAAATTCCATTTGAAAAACGCAACTGGCTGGGAAAACCATAAGAGAAAAACACTGCAGTTAAAATGTGCCAGTCAACACCTTCAGAAGGGGAACACACACAAATCACTGCAGCAGCACACACAGAAACTCAAACCTCCATTAACCACAGCAAACATCCAGAAACACTCCTTTCTCTCTCCTCACCTTAGTACTGGAGCGCTGGTTGGGGTCTTCTCTCGACTGCAGCATACCAGCTCCCAGTGTGGGCAACTGGGTCTGGAAAATCGTGATGCGGCCGCCCGTGGGAGACATGAGCTTGAAGGCCGCCTGCAGCGCCGGGCCGAGGGCACTGTGGGTCTCCTTGGTCTGACTGAACATGGCTGGCAGCGAGGTGAGCAGGTCCTGCACCAGCTGGAGGAGAGAAGATGGGGGGTTGAAAATGATGCAATGAAAAGTTAAGACCCAAGTGTTGAACACATTTCTAGCCTTATTGTACATTATATATTAACTCTGATATGCTGGAGATGTTAACACAGCATTTCACTGCATATTGTAGAATGAGCACAACATTTTAAATTCAAATGTCAAGAGAAGAGAAGCAGAAGAGAGACACAGATGAGAGGAGAGCAGATAGGTGAAGGGATTAGAGGAGAGAATAGATGGATGGAGAAGAGAGGGAGAGTGGGAGCGACCGAAAGAGAGAAAAGAGCAGCAGGCATTAAAGGGAATAGAAATAGGAATGTTAGTAGGAAAAGGAAATGGTGGAGACGAGAGAGAAACATACAAAAAAATGGCCATCGCCACATTTGTTCCCACAAAGCAGGACAGTGTACCTCTCTGCTCTCCTTCAGGTTCACCATCAGACTGTCGTGAGACGGTATAAAGACATCTATGAGAAGAGAAAGGGACACAAGCCAAAGGAGAAAACTGAAAAATCACAATTTTCTCAAAAGGTTCACATCGTAAGAAAACAGAAAAACATGGCCAAGATATACCAGTTTCATTTGGATACTTCAAATAATGGAGAAATGGTTGAATAGGGTTAGTAGGAAAAGTAATTGTACTTTGAAAACCCTCCTTAAGAAAAAATAGGCTCATTTGCATCATAATGTGTAGAAATTGTGTATAAATGTTTATAAATCTCTCAAGATTTCTTATAAAATAGTTTTTATGTGTCAAAGAAGACCAGGTAGTCCAGTATTTCCATGATCAGATGATAAAAACACAATGTTCCATCTAAACCCTGGTTCCCGTTAGCAGACGTACCGTCTATGTCTGACACCACCAGCATCTGAGGCTGGGACAGTCCCTCCTGCAGGTTGTAGAAGTGGATGGTGCTGTCGAAGGTCAGGAAGCCCACTCTGGTGCGAGTGTCCCCAGGCAACCTGAACAACAAAAAATGATTTGTCAGGTTTAGCTGGAAGTGCTTTAGAGAAATGTGTGTGACAGCTGTTCATAACATCCCCTTCTTGACATCCTCTACTTGATCTTAACAGACTCATCAACCAGCCACATTAACATCAACAGTACTCACTTATCCAGGTTCTCCAGAAGTGATTCACAGAAGTACTTCAGGTAGCCTGCTTCCACAGCGTTGTGACACACGTCCAGGACGAACAGGTACACAGACGGCTGAGGAGGTCTCAGCTGAGCACACAGGTCAGAACATGTTAGTGGGATATAAAGAACCTGAGATGAGATAAAAACTAAGCTGCTGAAAGTGAAATTGCTGATCTGTAGTTTATGTAACTTTATTTTTGTAATAAATTCCGTGGGGTTCCATCAAACATCTATTTTCCCTCTTGACAGTTAGTAAAAGTTCCTATGCACTGAGACAACACTGCCCTCTAGTGGACAAACAATCACACCACAGGACCGACTTAATAAAATAATGCACTTTTTACAAGAGGAGCATGTTTACCATGTAGTCTGAGGAGGCGATGAACTCCACGGTGGCGTTTTGAACCTCCGGTCTTTTGTGGGGCTCACCATACGACCTGGTGACCGGGTTGTACATGAACTCATCTGGAACTTAACGAGGAAAAACACAAGTGAGTAAAACATCTGCAAAACTATGGAGAATATGCATAAACCATTATTCTCCTACCATCATTGACTCGGTAACAGAGGTTACACTTCCACCTGCGCTGGTCCAGGAAGGTGACAAAGGGATTGATGTAGGTACGACAGGAGCGACAGCGCACTATCGTGTTCGATGTGATCACTGGTAACTGCTGCAGGAAGAAAAAGGAAGAAAAACAAGAATACAAAACGTGTCTTGTGAGATGAGCATTTTAAATTCTTTGAAGTTTTCGTCCGTGCTGCAGGCGCTGGTTCACACCTGTAAGTCTCTGAAGGGATGGAGGAGGAGGCCCAGAGGGAGCCGGGCCTTGTTGAGTAAAGCCTGTGTCTGGGGGATGCTCGTCAGCGTACACCTGAATGTCCTGATCAGCAGAAGAACACAGGGAAAGACAAGAGGGGCTTAGATAACACAGCCACACATTAGATCATGACCAAGGTTAAGTTTGTGAGACAGAGTTTTAAGGTATAATGTGCTATTTACCCACAACTAGATAAAACTTGGTAGATAAAAAGTAGTTGGATCCCCCCCACTTTACTTACTGTGGACTGCAGTTGACCTTCTTGAGGTCACCATTGAGGTTGGGTACAGGGGCCTCCAGGGGCCTCGGGGGCAGCAGGTTCCTCTCATGCATCAGGTTAATCGGCGTCAGGGCCTCCTGTTCCAGCTCCGGCACCCCGCTAAGGCCCCCGAGGGCCGCAGACAGCTGGGACAGGTTGGGAAAAGGCTGAACAGGGGGGGGGGGGGGGAAAGAGAAATACATTATAAACCTGTATTTAGTGAGAACTGGTGTGACAATGCAGCAAGAACACGATCACAGAGGATATGATCCCCCCGACTCTGACACAGGTCCTTAACATTGCCACCTGCGTGGCTCTGATTGGCTCGTGGGGTTTCTCCAGCAGCTAAAGCAGCCAATCACAGAAGAATAAGCAGAGCTCTGAAAAGCTCCCTGGCAAGAAATCTGCATTTTGTATCCAGGCTCCATAATTTACAAAACACCCGTAAGGGAAAACATCAGTTAACACTGTGGCCTCACCTTGGAGTAATGCTGGTAGCCTGACTCGTACTGGTCTTGAGTGGGAGAAGAGTCAGGGTGGGGGGGAGGCCCCTGAGGATAGGCTGGCTGCATGCTGGAGTAGCCATAGCTACCGTAGGACTGAGCCTGGCTGCTCATATCATTAGAAGGTGGTATAGAATCTGGGGAGTAGAGACAGCATGTGAACTGGATTTCTACATATGAGACAGTGTCTCATGTAGTTTGGATCAATGACATTCATGTGGGACACGTGTCCTTCAATCAGCTTTTCACTGCAGATAAATATTTTGGTTTCTCAAAGTGACACATTTTGACCTCTGGCAAAATATAAATTGGGTTGTTTTGATAATCAAGGTCATTCTTTTTGTTTAAAGTTCATATATTTGTATATAAGATAGAGCTGTACCTGGATAGCTGCCCCCTTCAAGGGAATCATAGCTGTTGGGCACCGGAGAGGCACTGCCAGTGGTGGAGGAGGACGTGTCCCCACCTGAAGAGAAGAAGAGAGGAAGAGTGAATCACAGAAATATAAACAACCTGAGAGTAAAGAATAGAATTAAAAGTCAAGATATGAACGAAGTACAACAAGGAAAAAAAACTAAGTCCTTAGAAGATGGCACCAACAGAACCTGGAAGAGCAGATCACTTGGTGACATCATGGTCTGTACATTAAATAAATAAGCAGCATGTGAAGGAACGATGGTCAAGATACAAATGAGAGAACAGGAGGAAGAGAGGGAAAGGAGCAAAAAGATTAAACATTCAGAAGAATGAAAAGGAGTTTCTTTGATTTGACCATGAGGGAGGAAAGGGAAGGCTGCGTGAACTCTGAACGAAAAGGATGAAAGGACGCACTCCAGTTTGGAACAAGCTAGTGTTCACAGGTTTGGTGGAGAGCTCAGGCCTCTGAGGACGGGAAACATGGAGTGAATGGTGAGATAAGATGGAGGAAAGCGCTATGAGAAGAAATACAGGTTATGAATGTTATTAACTCTCGTTTCTGTCACTGGGTCTTTAATTCAATGTTGTGCATTTAATTTCCTCATGATTTCCTCAGTGCATGATCCATCTCCCTTTCTCTTTCACACAGTTTCCTGTTTCTATATTTTCTTTTGCACACTTTAACATTTTCTGAATTTGCGACCTTCAAAGAAAAATGCCCAGAATTGTGGCAAACAGGTGTAAAAAGAAGAAGACGACAGCTAATTGATGTAAAGAATACGTTTAAAGACACTTCAAACTAACGACTTTATCTTGTGGTAGGGAAACGTGTTAAGTTCGTTATTTTAAATCTCAAGGATGTAAAATCACCGGGAACATTTTTGGATTTTTCTGTCTAATCTTTGGTTGTTGGTCTGTCATGTCATTTCATGAATAGATCTTTTTTCCATAGGAGGATTACAAGGTTAGAATATTTGAATGAACCATTTAATCTGGGCCTCCCAAAAGGAGGGATCAACCAACCGCGAACCAGGACACGACAGGTCTGTGGCAGAGACCTCATTGGACAGGACACGATCCAATTATCTCCGATTAAATCTGACCAGAAGTCTGCTGGATTATCTGGTCTGCAGGAGAAAGAAGACACCAGAACAGCTAAGCCCTCTTCCTCCCTTTCAAATACTTTTTTTATAAATAGCTTTTTTTTTGCACTTCAGGTAATTATCACCATTTTCCCATTTTTTATGGACTGAAATCTTTTTTTTTAATAATCATAGGACTCACCAATAATGAAAAAAATCCTTATGTTCAGGTGTAAATGGTAACAAAAGATATTTCATTTATGTTATCTATGTTCGTTTATTCATAAAATATGATGTAATGGAACTTCCTGTAGTTTATACATCATAAATTATATATTCTTTACAACATCAAACATCCACGGTCAACTTCAGCAGTTATGCTGTTACTGAGCAGTTTTCTCCTGCTTTGTGTGAAAATAGGGGAATTTTCATTTTTCTATTTTCCAACAGCTAATTTTTCAACCGCAATGATTCACTTAATGTTTGCAATGCGGTGAGTGAACTTATTAAAATGTGTAACATTTAAGATCAGTTTATAAGATGTAATAGTAGCCACCAAATTTAGCTTTTTCCCGAGAGTACAAGCCCCTGGCTATTTATTGCCACTGGATTGCGATTCCACTTGCTCGGGTCAGCCGCTGCTTTTCTTTTATCTGAAGTGACGTGCTAATGAATAATAGCTGTGCTGAGATAACCTCTGCCCATCCTCCCTCACAGGGAGCGAGTCAGTGGGAACATGCACGGAGAGCCTGGACCGGGCAGCAGGGGACTGGCTATATTTAAAAACACGTTAACCTCTGGCTGACGACACGCGGCCTGAGGGACAATCATCTGCAGAACACCTCAGTCGCACTTAACCTAACACCGAGCTGTAAAAGCACAGTGCAGCGTGACACGAGCCAGATATGTAACAAGAAGAAGTTATATTTCTTTCCCAAATACAATAATTCCTTTTTTTACAAACTATAAAATCTGTAATGTTGCATTACATTTCTGTAATAAGATGTCGTTAAATGTAAATTCGAGCAAGATTAATGCCCCTGGTGACTTTTAAAATAACAGTTATCAATTTTATTTAGTCTAACATATTACTCTCATTTTAAAGATGAAGCCGGAAAATGCTATGCCTCTTTGATTTATAAATCCCAAATGACAGACAACAATTGTTTAATTGATTGTAATTTAAGTCTTATTTCACCCCTCCACTGAAACTTCTGTCACATGTTTAGTGTTTTTTATTCTTTGACGCCGGTCTTTATATTTGATCTTATGTTATTGTTTGTGTTTTTTTAATAGTGCTGTATGAATTAAAATTATTATTATCCATAACAACTCCAACATCTAATTTCATAAAACTCACTCAGCTCAATATTAAACAATCCCATCTACTCCCAACTAGTATCCAGCCCGTGAGGTCGGCTCCTCCTCTCTGAGCTCTACAGTTGTAATACGACTGAAAGTAGGAACACGACATATTGATCACAACTCAGGGATTACTCAGCAGCACACAAGAGGGACCGCTTCCACTGCACGACAACTAGAAAAGCAGAATGTGGCTCAAGGCTACTTACCCGTTTACCTTTCTGAGATAAGGTTTCAAATCAGTGTTAATTCGTGGAGGAACAGAACAGGGTTCAAAAGATGAAATCGACATTAGGGAAGAGCACTGATGACTGTGTGTGTATGGGGGGGGGGGGGGGGGATGTGAGCAACAGCTGAACTGTGGAGGGCTGTTGCAAAGGAGATGGAAGGAAGGTGAGGAAAAAGATCTGATTAGCCTATTAGAAAAGGGGAAGGTACAGATAAGTGGAAAACTCATTAATGGTGATGAGAGCAGAGCAGGAGGGACAATCCTCAGACACAGAACAGATGTGTGGCGGTGATCAGACCAGTGTGACACGAAAACACACAAATGGCAAAGTTATGTTTTAGAAGAAAGTTTTAGACATAACTAAGAGAAGTTTAAGGGGATGGTTGAAGCGGTAGAGGAGGGGTTATGGGGAGGTAAAAGCTAAAGCAGACCTGCTTCCTCATCCTCCTCATCATCATCCTCCTCATCCTCATCCTCTGAGCTGGATGACGAGGGGGCTGCTGCCGCTGCTGCTGCTGCTGGGCCTGAGGTGATGGCAGAGGCAGAGCTAGCTCCACTATTAGCAACATATCCATACTGCATGCCTGTTGGAAGGGGGGGGGCGGGCGGGAGAAGTAGATAAGAAACTGTCAAGACCGGTTCGTGGAGAAGGGACGGTGGCGCTCATGCAGAAAACTAATATGGAAAGTGTAAGTGACAACTTGATGAGGCGAAATTCAAGGTTAAATTTAAAACCATTAAAATTCTGGCAAGATAACTTAAAACTTCCACGTGCAAAAGTTGTATGTGTGCATCATATCTCTTTTATCAGAACTCAAATGGTTTCATTTCCTGTGGTTTCTCTAATCGTGGTTTTCACCGGTAATGATTTATCTGATTGTTTAACGACCTCAGTTTCAACACCACAGGTTAAAACAATTCACAAATATTATTGGAAATGTTCATAATGATAACTTGAAATATTTCTAACCACCAGGCGTGACTGTTACAACATGTCCACTGCAGATGTGTGTCCTTTAAGTCTTTAAGCCCCCTGTACCCAACCTGTATTGCATGTTTTCTGTTGCCTGAGGCTATATCGCTCAGAGGACAATTATCTGAGTACACATACAGGTATAGCAGCTTTGGATATGGATAACCTGTATATACACACACACGCAGGCACACACAAACGCAGGCTGTGATTTGTTGTCTGTTAGTTACAGGAGCAGCTTCTCAACTTCCATCAACACAAAAAGCCTCCACATGTTCTGAGATGTCACATCAGGACCTAGAGAGCAGTGTGAACAGCTGAAGCATACTTCCTGTGTTACCGCCATGTGAAGACAAACCAACTGAAACATTTTGTATCACGAGTCTTCGTGTCATTACCTTGGTGGTGGCCCGGCGAGGAATGGACCGAAGTGGCTCTTGAGGGCGCCTGGTCTGTGTCTGCACCCCCAGTGCCACCGTAGGAGTTATAACTCTGCAGGGCCTGGTGGCTTTGGTCATAGTGTTGGTGGACTGTGGTCGGGGCTGCAGGAGAGAGGAGGACAGAAGACAATGAGACATATAAGTACGAAATATCCATCACGAAAGGTCTGGAAACAAAGTATTATTCATGAAGCTGTGACAGAATAAATATTCTTTTCTATGACAAAACTATATTCTTTTGGTTAATAGTCTTTTCACAAATGCAGGGAGGAAACAGTGCATGTGTTTAAGCCACCTAAAGATATGTGATTTGAAGGAAACATCTTTAAAAGGCAGAAAAGCATTATTTCTGTCAGGCACACACCTGTGCTTCCTTGTCCGTTGACCGTTGGCCCCTGACCGGGAGGACCCACGCCGTACCCGGGCTGCACTGGTGCTGTGGAGGCTGGCTGTAACGTGTTGTACTGATGGAGCGGTGCACCCATCTGGGTGGGCAGCACTCCGGGCGTGGGAGGGCTCTGCAAGGAGCTCAGCGTGCCGTACTGACTGCTCCCTGGCCCCGATGGGTACGACACGATGGGGTAGAGGGGCGCTCCGGTGCCGGGAGCTGTCGCCGGAACCAAACTGGGCTGCTGCTGCTGCTGCTGCTGCTGCTGTTGAAGGGGCTGTGCCGGGGGAGCGTGGTACGCCTGCTGTCCATAGTAGGATCCTGGAGTGGTGTAGGGCGGCTGCTGCTGCTGCTGCTGCTGTAAAGGCCGCTGGTTGTACTGGGTGTTTGATGGTGGGGGTGCAGGACAGGGGAGTGTGGCATATGGCTGAGAAGGGGGACCAGAGCTTGGAGGAGCACTGTATGCAGAGGGTGCTACATGATGCTGGGGGAGAGGCTGCTGATGGTGCTGCTGATGGTTGTTCTGGTAGTAGTGAGCACTGTTCGTAATGGGCGCTTTGCCAGGGACGGTGGGGTAGCTGTGTGGCGGAGGTGGGGCTCCATAGTAGCCTGGAGGTGGGTACGTCTGAGCTGGACCTGGTGAGGAAGAGGAGGAGGAGGAAGAAGACAGGTGCAGTTAACATCAGAGTTTCATCTCAATCAGTTCAGTGGGAAGATAAATAAAAACAGGACATATGTTCCATTCGCTGCAGACAACCAGCTGATCCCAGTGAGCCCAGTACTGAACCAACAACCATCCCAGCAGCAGCAGCAGAAGAAAGAACCAATCATTCCAGTGTGAAGTGATCTCAGCGTCTCACAGCTTCTATAAAACAGAATATACTGAGATGATGGCGCGCTAGCTGTCACACAGCTAACCTGCTGCTAGCCCCGAGCTAACATTAGCCCTGATCCCCTTTGAGTCAGCTCTTAACTTAGCTAGCTTTAGCATCCAGCTAGCATTAGCCGAAACACTTTAATTCCAGATTTTTATTCCGTCGACAGGATTAATTCTCGGCTTCGCTGCTGTAGATGAAACCGGAACAGACGTTTTATAGATTAGAATCAATGCTCGGTAGGTGACACACGAGCTGACATAGAATTCTACCGCTAGCGGGCTGGCTAACGGCACCATCCCGGCCTGTGTTACCGTTCTGACGGGGCGGCGCGGCTCCTCCGTTCGGCATCGAGTTGTGGTTGTAGCCGCTGACGGTGCTGCTGGTGGAGCCCGGCGCCGACATGGCTCGGTCCTTCCGGCCGGGTTACTCCCGCAGGTTCGCGGCTGGGGAGATGCACATGAGCGGTTTGTACCACAAGCCTCCGCGGGTAGGAAGAGCGGTCGAGAGGCGGCTTTTGCGGCCGCGGCTGGTCAGTGAGGACCCGGGCAGCCTGAGCAGCTCGCCGGGGCTGAAGCTTCCAGTATGGATGAGGAGCAGCTTCACTCCGCCTGGTGGAGCTCTGCTGCAAGTGTGGGGCCGTCCATCACTCTTAGAATATTACAATTATAATATTGCTTATTGCTATAACGATATAATTACTTAAAAGAAATACATATTATGCGTAGTACACACACTTGGCCCATTTAAACACCTTAAGGTTTTAATGCCAGTTTTTGTCATATTTGTCATTTTAAGTGTAAGTGTTAAGGCAACTCACTGCAATTAAGCTTTATTATTCTTTTATATTTTTCTATTATAAGATGAATAGATTTGACTTCAGATTATCTTCTTCATTGTGTCTCCACCTGTTTGCACCAACAATTGCACAGTATGCACATAATGGGATTGTATTCTAGGTGTAGGTTTTGAATTAAATAAAAAGTGAATTAAACCGTTTTATACACATTGCAGTTTTTTCTCACAATTACTGTTTCAAGTATTTGTGTTTTAAAAGTTCAGGCAATATAAGTACCACTCCATTAACAATGTAAGCAAAAACTATTATTACTTTAAACCTGTTGCACTTATTGGTACACCTGATTTAATAGTGTCCTGTGTCAAAAATAACCTTATCAGAATCCCAGTTCTTCAGTTACATGTGAATTTCCTCATTCAAGTCAAGTCTAAAATCAACAGTTAGGAGCAGAAGAAAGTTGATATGAATTCTTCCTGGTTTTGGTGTATTTGCTTTGTATCTACACATTATTAGGAAACCTAACATCAAATTAATTAAATTTGGATTAAACATAAAACTATTACCATTTGAGACAAATAAAAGCATGTTATGAACAAAGATAATTCACAAATAAGCACAAACACACACGAAACACAATGAGATCAAAACCCCCTGGGACAAAGTATTATTTATTAATGATAAGGCATTCCAGTTAAAAATCAGTGTTAGAAAACCTATGAATTCTGCAGGTGTGTATTCATATACACATAAATAGGAATCAAGTCTTATAATTTTACATCGGATTCACAGATTAATTTAACCGGCTAAATACAGTTCATCTGACCTAAAACTCGACATTTGTACAAAAAAATGGATGATTAAAATATACTCAATAGTTAATATATAATATTTACTATCCCTGGAAATGCAGCAGTTTTCATGTGACCGTAAGAACTCATGATCGATCACTGTAGAGTTACACATCCTGAGGGATCCTGGGACGCCCGTCTGTGCACTCGCACTCCTCTCTCTGAAGTGGAGCAGCGGACGGTGCCTCGCTCTGAGCTCGTCCCTTGGTTTGGCAGGTGGGACAGCAAGAGGTGTGTCCGTCCCGTCTGCAGCTGGGACACGACAGAACCAGCTGGCAGCAGAACTGGGTGGAGCAGAGCTTGTACTGGTCCCACGGACTGCCGCAGTACCTGCAGTCTGAACAGACACAGAAATATGTAACTTTGAAAGTTTTTTAACTCAAAGACTAACAAAAGAACAAGGAAACATTTATGATATTATTAAATTGTCTTTTCATAATGTCAAACTATTAAAAGAAGCTTTAGAAAACAGAGAGGACACTAACCTGAGATGATGTCTCTGTTGGAGGAGATGGTGTAACGCTCATCAAACACAAAAAGTTTTCCACGATAGAAACCTTCTGGGAAACGCTCCAGGTACTTGTGAATTCCACCTTTCAGCTGGTAAACCTCTTTGCACACATCCTACAAGGAGGCAAGGACATGTTAGGAACGGAGTAAACAAAAATCTAGCTTCTGTCTTAAGGAACAAGTGAAATAAGGACAAATGAACATCAGGACCTAACAATTCCCTCTTGTGAAGAAGCAGCAGCCTGCATGAACATCTATCAATCAAAATAAGTCATGTAAATCTCCTCCTGTATCGTGAGATCCAGGAGGTCCACCTACTTTCGAGCGGAGGTAGGCAGAGCCTCGCTCACAGCGGATCCCTCCTGTGCAGTACATGAGGACCTTTTTGTCCCTGAACAGGTCAAGGTTCTGGTCGATGTAGTCCGGGAAGTAGCTGAACTTACGGATGTTTGGGGCCAGACACTCAGTAAACTGCCCCTGGAGGAAAAAACAACAATAACAGTTTGTACCAAACATTGCATCCTTCATACGAAGTTTTTCAAAATGGCTGTTGAAGTGCCGTCTTGAATTCTGGTATACGCAGTGCAACAAGTTAAACACAGTATTTGCTTACATGGTGTAGATATCATAAAAAGGGGTAAAATAACCAAAGGCTCAGATTTGGTCAAATGATTTTGCCTTCACAACCTGTCTAACGGAATATTATTTACAGGGAATCTGATACAAGTACTTACAATTTTACTCTCGTAAAAGTTGCGGCAGTCGAGGAGAATGGTGTCGGTGCACAAATCCCCTTCGGTCAAAAGAGCCTCCACCTCTTTGTGAAACTCCTCAGGCTCCAAATGAATTCCTGACAGGAAAGAAACGTCTTTTTACTGACACAAGCATCTTCACAAACCACACAAATTAAAAGCTTAGAATACCAGCTGTTGCAAAACAGGACTTCAGTTAATTTACTGACATAGTAAATGGTTTTCCTGGAACAACCCAAATAGACCTATGGGAGTTTGTTTGTTATTACGAATCAAAATCCATTGCATAGTGTTGCAATAATAATAAAGTACCTGCTAATTGGTAGGAGATGACATCAGGGTCCACTCCCATGGGAACGATTTCTTTATAGACCCCAACCCTGAGTTCTGTGAAACACTCTGCACCACCATCACTGGTCTGCAGGCACAAGCAGGAACAAACACTTTATAGAATAAATGAGGTAATGTTACTTAATTAAAAGATTGGTAAAGATGAAGATCACATGCTTGCAATAAGACTTTGTGCTAACTTAATTAAAGGCTTCCCTAAATTATGTGTTTGTTATGTATACAATTATACGTCAGAGGTGATTTTAAAGATTTCACTGATTCTCCAAGCCTCAGATGATTCTCTGTTATCACAGTAAAAATGACTTTTCAATATGACATATATGTGACATTACAAAAGACAACAGTGAATGAGACACTAACCTTAAAATCCTCCCTCTTCATCCTGAAGAAGGGATGTGAACACATAGCGCTGATGTAAATGTCCGTCGCCACGTCGGTGCCACCCACTGTTCCATTGACGCCCTCGGACGCCACCCTCACCTGCAGAACAGGTTAATTTTAAGGGGAAAAATAACTTTAATTAAACGATTCCTCCTTTTCAATCTATTCCAGATGTATATATTTATGTGTAGGATCACCTTGCCAGTTAGATGGAGCTTTACACACAAAGCTTTCTGCCAAGCACAGATGACCTGTGGATCCTCCACTTGACAGTAGTGATAAAAGAGGACAACCGTTCCTGGACCCCTGGTGGAAAACAAGGGAACATCCATCAGAATTTATGATTTTATAATTTACACACAATATATCAAAGACACCAGACCTGAACCCAAATGAGGAGATTCAAAGTTACTTCTGAAGCTGCTCCTCAGAAATGTGGCTGGTGTCGGGTATCCATGCAGAAATGTCCACCGCCTCGGCTTTGCTCTCGTTTGTTTCCTGTGTTTGAGCTTCTTCCTCCAGTTGGCTTAAAAAACACTTGTATGTCGTCTGTGTCAGCTGCTCTATTTCCCCCACGTGAGTCCTGGCCACGTGTTTGTGAATAGCCGAGTGGTCCCTGAAGGTCTGGCCGCAGCAGCACCAGGATGCTAACCCTTCCTCCTTGCTGCCGTTGCTCTTGGAGGTCACAAAGACTGCAAATGACTGTGGAGAAAGACACGCATGAAATACATTTAATTAAAGACTGAAATTAGAGAGTAAAGTAGACCGATGATACGTTTGACTTTTGAAAAGAAACAAATCCAAGGACACCTTATCAGTCAAGTTTAATTTAAATTTTTGATAGAGCTCCCTAGTATCTTACTTTTAAGAAAATGCGACCACACGTTCAAATAACAGTCAATATATATTTATAGAGGTACGATTAGAGTGGGGTGCCCACTTCTTTCATCTGAGCACCTGCACCGCAAAAAGTCTGTGAACAGCCCTGCTCTGTCCCTATCAATTTATATTAAAGGTTCAGTGTGTAGTGACATCTAGTGGTGGAGTTACATGTTGCAGCTGAACACCCCTCACCTCAACCTCAGCTTCCAAACATGACAGAGAACCTGTGGTAGCCTCCAGTTGTCATAAAAACTCAAAGAGGTTTAGTTTGTCCAGTTTGGGCTACTGTAAAAAACATGGCAGCCTCCGTAGAGAGGAGTCGCTCCTGATGTAAATATAAAGTATTGAAATATAAAAAGTCCCATTCTAGAGTTAAGAAAACCACAATTCGTGCAATTTAGATGAAACACACTCCTGAAAACATCACTAGGATTTTTTTATTTTCAATTTCTGCCAGTAGATCCCTTTCACCTAAATCTTACACACTCAACCTTTAAAGAAACTGATCACTTTTAGACGATTGGTGAATGTGCGTGTGTGATTCCAGCTGTTGTGAATTCATTTGTGTTAAAGTTTGAATATTATATCTCCAGTGGAAGTGTCCCGTTGTGTCTGCAGCTCTGGTTCTGTCTGTAACAATGAAGCATCCGAGCCTCAGTGTTTAAATCCACGTGGCCTCTCACCTTCCTCCTGCAGAGGCTGTAGAACCTCCTTTGGGAAGCACACAGCTGTTTCTCCTGCTTCACGCCACTACCACGCGTGGACGAGTCCGGCTCCCAGTCTGAGAACTGGGAGCAGGGATCCTCTGCTGCCATGTTTGTTAAAATGTCAACAAGAGGAAACAGGAAGCGGCGGGATTTGATCAAACTCTCATTGAGCTTCTTCTGCTTTGCGGCTCAAAACGCAAATAAAACCAGTTGTATTGCGATGATTACAAATTTTTGTCATGTTGAAAAACACAATTTAATATAAAATGTTTTATTTAAACACACACGCGAGAGGAACCGGACAAATCCTTTCACCGGGCGACGGATGAAAAACAGGCGCTGCACCATCCGGTTGACCCCGGAAGTGCCTGAATTGAATCGGACCGCTTTTATTTTCCTACTCCGGTTGCGGCCACACTGAAAACGCTCGTACCACTGACGTGCCCGTCACTTTCACACCCGCGCGTTCGAACCCTCAACCTCGAATCCACTTTGCACTCACAAACCCGCCGCAGAGAGAACCATGTCCCGGAGACGCCACAGCGACGAGAACGAAGGTAACCGGACGCTGCGAGTTGTGTGTCTTCCAGGGTGTCTGTGCTAACAGCTAGCTAGCGTTAGCGTGTGTTTGCTGTTCGCGTTAATCTCTGACGTGGGTTGTTTCGTCATGTTTGTGTTCGTGATTACTTTCCAAATAGCTGCATCGATCGGTTTATATCGGTCTATTCGTTTAACCGAGGCGTTAAACCGGGAAGTAAACGGTCTCTGTGACGATTTCGTTCGCCCGGAACGTTTCACCGTTAGCAGCTCGTTTGACTCGTGTGATGGGAAACGGGGGCGGTCACCAGCTTCTGGGAATGATTTAGATTAGTTTGTGTATAAAATGCTGTAAAAGTTGAATAATGATCAAATTTGTGATGTGGTGCAAAATGTAATTAATCTAATTATTTACTCACTAATATGACGGGGGGTCGGGGGTGGGGGGCGTAGTTGAGTCCATAAAACCCTAAAGGTGTTTCAATGGTGAACTCTGTTGCAGCTAAATCCAAATTTCATTTAAGTAAAAGGGGACAGGTTCAATTCAAAACAACTTTATTTGTCCCCATTGAAGCAAACAATGATGACATCAATGCAATGTCCCTGAACAGTTTAAATCAGTGCAGTATATTAAAATGATAAAGTGAGAGAAGTGTGTGTGTATTTAAAAGGACGGTGAACAGGAGAACTGATTTGTAAGAGCGAATATAAAATACTCGAATACAATGGAATTCAAAAACGACAAAACATGAAATGTCTCCATTGTGTCATCAAAGTGTCCCGGAGACCCGACAGTCAAATTGAGGCTGGGAACAATGTTATTTACACCAAGTTGTCCCCTAAATGTCCCATGGTCCTCTAGAATAGCCTCAGTAAAACTCGTTAGTCTTTTATTAAGTTCAGCGACAAGTAATCTCGTCTTCCTGTGTTAAATTTACCTCTGAGGAGAGACCACGTTTAAAGACAGCTGTTCTTTACATTTTGTTTTTGTTTGTATGTTGATGGATTTTTCTCCTCAACGTTGCCCCTTGAGTGAAATCTCCTCGCTCGTGTTTCTCGTTCATCATTGTGTTTCTCTTTGAACCTTCCAGGCAGTCAGGCCCATAAAAGGAGGAGAACATCTGAGCCCATCGAGATCGAGGATCGTCTGGAGTCACTGATATGTCGTGTGGGGGAGAAGGTGAGGACTAAGTACAGGAAGGCACATTGGAAAGACTGCTTAAAACAAACACTAGATCTCTAGCTGATGTTGAGTGAAGTAAGGTGTGGTTCAGCAAAGGGTTACACTGTTAAGGGCTTTGTTTGTCTTTTCAGAGTACGTCGTCCCTGGAGAGCAACCTGGAGGGGCTCGCCGGCGTCTTAGAGGCCGACCTCCCAAACTACAAAAACAAAATCCTGCGCATTTTATGTGCTGTGTAAGTTTACACATATAATCACTTCTTCATTGGTTGAAAAATGAGTCTTATTAGGTGGTGGTGCTCATTGAATTTTGTTTTATTGACAGTGCCCGCCTCCTACCTGAGAAGCTGACTGTCTACACAACCTTAGTCGGCCTCCTCAACGCCAGAAACTACAACTTTGGGGGCGAGTTTGTCGAGGCGATGATCAGACAACTCAAAGAAACCTTGAAAAACAACTTGTACAATGAAGCTGTTTACTTGGTAATCTTACATTTAAATAAGCACCAGATGTTTGGCGTTTTTTTTATTTTAACATCTGTATATACAACTACGTGATTTTAAACAACCTCTTTCTTTTGCAGATTCGTTTTCTGTCTGACTTGGTCAACTGCCATGTGATTGCCGCTCCTTCCATGGTGGCCATGTTCGAAAATTTTATCAGCGTTACTCAAGAGGAGGATGTACCACAGGTGGGTGGAATGTAGAGGAAATGAGGGCAGTAGCAAGCATCTTGACTTCTCTGCATCGTGGGACTTGAGGTTAACACAGATACAGTTTTAATTTAGCTTCATGTTGAGTATTTAAGCTATTGTGATGGACGGGATCTTATTTGTGTCCCCAGGTTCGGTCGGACTGGTTTGTGTACGTGGTTCTCTCCTCTCTGCCCTGGGTCGGTAAGGAGCTCTACGAGAAGAAGGACGTTGAGATGGACCGACTCCTCAGTCAGGTCGAGGGCTACCTCAAGTATGATTCTTCTCTTCTGTCTATTTACGACTGTTCCAAGGCTCATTTTTCCTGCTCACATTTTTCCTAACTCAGCCTCTGGTGTGATCACATCTTTCAGCCGATCCTTGCTTCACAACATATTTCTTGTTTTTCAGGAGGAGAGCAAAGACTCATGTCCCGATGCTGCAGGTTTGGACAGCGGAGAAGCCTCATCCTCAAGAGGAGGTGAGAGACACAGCAGTGCTTCAGTTCTCCCAAAATTCTACTCAACAATACAAAGCGTTCCCATTGCACAGCTGTAGTGAAGTTTAGAACTTGTTTTCATTTCCACGTGAAGCCTCTGTTCATTCTTGTAGGAAACAGGTTGTCTGATAAATCCAGAGCGCAGGTCACTGTGAAAACCTAACCCTCTCTCTCTCTTTGCCCTCCTCAGTACCTGGACTGCCTCTGGTCTCAGATACAGAAGCTAAAAAAAGACCGGTGGCAGGAGCGCCACATCCTTCGCCCGTACATCGCCTTCGACAGCGTCCTGTGTGAGGCTCTGCAGCACAACCTGCCCCCCTTCACTCCACCGGGCCACATGCCCGACGCTCAGTATCCGATGCCCCAGGTCGTCTTCCGCATGTTCGACTACACTGACGCCCCCGAGGTACAGAACACGCTCCTGATCACATTTTTGTTTGCCATAAATATGATACAAATGTCAGAGTTCACATGTTCCTGCTCTTTGTCTTCAGGGTCCTGTGATGCCCGGCAGCCACTCTGTGGAGAGATTTGTCATCGAAGAAAACCTGCACTGCATCATCAAGACTCACTGGAAAGAGAGGAAATCATGGTGCGTGACGAGTTTGATCGTCTTTTGCAAACCGGGCGCCGACACACATATTTGAACCCGTCTCATTTTTCTTTTGACCTTTCAGTGCTGCTCAGCTACTCAGTTATCCAGGGAAAAATAAGATTCCGCTCAACTATCACATTGTGGAGGTATAAAGCTTTTGTTTTTTAACGAACCTCACACTTAGCAATCTAAGAAAAGACTAAAGGCGGGTTGAAACATTTAAACATTTACCTGGTTCTCTGTCCAGGTGATCTTCGGGGAGCTTTTCCAGCTGCCCGCTCCGCCTCACCTTGACGTCATGTACACCACACTGCTTATTGAACTGTGCAAACTGCAGCCGGGTTCTCTGCCTCAAGTCGTATCCTTGATTGTTGTGTCAGTGGAGTTGACTTCAAAGTTACTTTTTAATAGTTGTAAGTTGCAATAAATGAAAACCCCAGAAGAGAAAATACTTGTGAACATTTCAAAAGAAACTTGATCTTAACGCCCGCCTGTCAGTTGGCCCAAGCCACAGAGATGATGTACATGAGGCTGGACACCATGAACACCACCTGCATAGACAGGTAACCTGACTGCACAGTTACACTTCCTGTCAGAGAGTGGAACTTCAATGAGGTGCTTCCTGTCTGAAGTGACACCATCACTCATTCTCTCTACCTCCCCCTTTTTCTTCACCAGACTAATTAACTGGTTTTCTCATCATTTGAGCAACTTCCAGTTTCGATGGAGCTGGGACGACTGGTGAGTTAATCATTCTCACACACACACACACCCTTTATAGCAGCTGTTCATTTGTTTTAAATAAGATGTGAACCATACAGTTAATAACGTTTGTCTCTCTGTAAAGGTCCGACTGCCTGGCGGTGGATCTAGATAAACCCAAGCCCAAGTTTGTGAAAGAAGTTCTGGAGAAGTCTATGAGGTAATAAATCATTATTCACCTTTTCTTTAAGTTGTATAGAGTTTAAAATGACTTTGAATCTGAAACTCAAACATCCTGTTAAACTTCAAAATCCTTCATTCACTTTGTCTTATTGGCTGTTCTCTATTAATTCCTCTGGATGAAATTGAATATTATTACGTGTCCTTGTTCTTTGAAACATTGATTCATTTTATTTGGAAAGTTTCATCATGTCGCTCTTTTCTCTTCCAGACTTTCGTACCATCAGCGGATGGTGGACATCGTCCCTCCGACCTTCTCTGCGCTCATCCCCGCTGAGCCCATCTTCATTTACAAGTACATGGACGAGAGCGCTTGTAAGAATTGATTCATTGTTTGCTGCACGTTTTCAAATTACTCATTTGCTGTGAAAAGCAGCAGCGTGATTATCAGTGCAAACAAAGGTGTTGAGTATATTCATTAAGATATGAAGTGACTGGAATGTGTCTCCTGCCTCACAGCGTCGTTGCCGGGTTACCCAGTATCCATCACTGTGGGGAACGCCATCAAGAACCGGGCGTCCAACGAAGAGATCATGTCCATCCTCAAAGACGTGCCCAACCCCAACCAGGAAGACGACGATGGTATGTTTTCATTTTAGTGGAAGGAACCTGTTACCTGTTATGTAGGCTGGTGGATCACTCGCCTGAAACCCGTCTCTGACTTTGTCCTTTTTGTTTCCCGTCCTCTCAGATGAAGGCGAGACTTTCAACCCTCTGAAGATCGACGTGTTCCTGCAGACTCTTCTCCACCTTGCCGCCAAATCCTTCAGCCACTCCTTCAGCGCCCTCGCCAAGTGAGTTCACCTCCCACAGAAACCTTCATCTGCCACGTGATTTTCTTAAACCACTTTTCATGGCCTCAAAAGAAACAAACAAAAACCAGCTGCATCTTTTTCCTCCAGGTTTCATGAGATCCTGAAGGCACTGACCGACAGCGACGAGGGGAAGCTGCACATGCTGAAGGTGGTTTATGAGGCGTGGAGGAACCACCCACAGGTGAACACAGGGTCCTTCAGGGGGGCTTCATAGGTAAATGTATGTTTTTAATGACTTGAATGAAGAGTTTGGTGTTTTCCTGTCGTAGATGATTGCCGTGTTGGTGGATAAAATGATCCGGACACAGATTGTTGACTGTGCTGCTGTCGCCAACTGGCTCTTCTCCCAGGACATGGCTCACGAGTTCACCAGGTGAGGCAGAGGCAATAATGTGTTTCTGTACACATACATTTCTCATTTTATTTTACAATCTCTGTTCATGGAAAATAAAAGAAGTGTGTTCTGCATTGTCCTGATTTTAATATTTTTTCTCTAAAAACAACCCTTAACCTCTTCTAGACTTTTCACCTGGGAGATTTTGCACTCCACCATTCGAAAGATGAACAAACACGTCCAGAAGATCCAGGTGGAGCTGGAGGAGGCCAAGGACAAGCTGGAGAAACAGCAGCATAAGAGGGTAAGTTCATCATCCTCGATGATTTCTCCACCATGTTACTTGGTTGAACATCAGTGATTCATATCTATAGATTAATTGTTGAGTAAAGTGTAGTTGGGGCTTGTACACCAGCAGAAGGACAGCGGTGACGAGGAGGACATGGAGAAGAACAGCGAGGACGAGGATGGTCAGCTGGAGGAGCAGATCGACCGGCTACAGGAGAAGGTGGAGTCGGCTCAGAGCGAACAGAAGAACCTCTTCCTCGTCATCTTCCAGGTAATATTTCCATCTCTGAGATCTTCCTCTGAATCGGACCGGAGACGATTCACACGACCGGTGTCGCTGGTGGAGGAAAAGTTAAAGAAGGTGTTAAATGTTGCTTCTCCTCCCTCAGCGCTTCATCATGTTGTTGACCGAGCACTTGGTTCGCTGTGAGACCGGAAGTGTGGACATCAGCACGGCCTGGTACAAGAGCTGCATCGAGCGCCTGCAGGAGATCTTCCTCATGGTAAAAAACACACCCACACACTCACTCTCCCGTGGGTCATTCCCCCCTCCCCCCTCCATAAGATGTAAAGGAAATAGGTTCCGTAGTGTTTGAATGATCCTGAGTGAACATGTCCTCTCTCTCTCTCTCTCTCACTCTCTCCGTGCAGCACCATGTGACCATCCACCAGTACATGGGCACCCTGGAGAACCTGCTGTTCACCGCCGAGCTCGACCCCCACATCCTGGCCGTCTACCAGCAGTTCTGTGCTCTGCAGCTCTAAGAGTCACAAACATCAATGTGTACGTGTGTTCACACAGTACCTGTGCTAAACATACACATTACAAACTACCAGCTCTTGCATCAAGAATCTCATTAGTTGTTGTTTCCTTTTAAATTTCCCTTTCTTTGTGTTTAGTGTCATCCGAACCATCAGTTACATGCAAGAGTCTATTTGACAAATCCTGTCATTAATTTGCTGTAGTGATATTTTTAATTGTATTTACCCTTTTTTTTTGTTTTTAATTAGGTTCATTTTTACATTCTGCTTGTTTTCTCGTGAGTTGGTCTTTTTAAAACTGACAGAGCTGGAGAAGTGATCACAGGAAGTTTCAGGTCGGCTCCGACGGATTCTGAATCTAAAGAGCGATATACTTTTTTATATTTGTTTTTTTGTGCAGGTGGGAAATAAATAAACTCTCCAGAGTCTTTATCCTGCCGCTTGTTTCTGTTGTTTTCTGGAGCTGAGCCACTGAGCTTCTTCCTGTCGGGTTTCTCTTCTTCTGGAGCAGATCATCTCCTTTACATGAACTGAGGAGTTTCACAGATTCAACAGCATGTGTCTGAATTACTTGACTCACAATTCAAGGAATTTGATAAAACACAAATTAATTATTCTACATCAGAGGGACAGATTTACACCAGAAAGGTCTAACTCAAAGAAACTTTATTCACATTTTAAGGCACTGAAATACAAAATCTAACAAAACATTGTATTATTAATAATCTTTATTGTAGTTTTGACCTTCAGAGAATGTTAAAAAGATGCTTCTCATTACAACAATGTTTTATTACAGATGTTTGAACTTGTTTTCATTAAGTCCATCAAGTGTAACAAATCTTAATCAAATAAGCTCTTTGAAAAATACAAAACAATCTTTAGAAGTCTTATTACTGTTAAAAAAAACTGTTAACAATTTAAAAAGTATGAATATAAAGTAGAAATCAGCTGATTTGGTCTCATGAGTAATTCGTACATTCAGAGTTAAAGTTGGACTCGAAAGTATCGTCTACCAAACAGAACATTGACAGTTTCCTTTATTGCACAAAACCCACAACCGTCTGTTTAGAATAATTGGTATTTAAATGCTGTTAGTAGGGTTCTCTCTCCACAACATGATGACAGGCACTAATAAAATAACAGGTTTAGAATGTGTCAGTAAACTGAACCTTATGAGCAGTTTCAGAATAAAAGAATCAGACGCAGGCGTGTGTGTGTGATGATGTGACAAACACATCAAGTTGTTTTCGAGCCGCTGCAGAGAAGAAGGTTCCTGAAGCTTCAGCTGTAAAAGTCAGGTTTCTGTTGTCAGACCCTGAGAATGGAAGCTGCGTGAAATAGACCAGAATGCACTGCAGCTTAATGCCCCCGCTGCCTCTGGGGAGTAAAAGGTAAAGATCCTGGGATTTTCAACAAAACACTGATGGAGACAGTGATGACACCTGCAGAGACGGTTTTCAAGTTTCTGTTAAAATGACTTCATCAAGGTGGTACTAGCGTTAAAGCTCAGGTCCATCCATCATCTATACGAGTCTCCAGTTAGTCTGATCCCCAGCTGCATGAGTTCAGCCCGTGGGAGGAAGCCAGGAGAAACCCCCACCAGGAGATCGAGGTACTGAACCTTCATGTGAGACGACCGTGTGAACCACTGCGCCACTGTGCCGCTCGATTACCTTAATCAAAAGGTAAGTTATACCTGAAAATAAACCCGGGAAGCAAGAATCATTTAAGTCCCCCGATCGGAAGAGGAAAGTTAAATGTTTACTTCAGTTTACAGATTTCTATGGAAGTTTAAAGTCCAGACGGGTGATATTTAAAAAAAGCTTGTGCGTACAAAATAAATACCTTTTGGGTACGAGTAACTATCGACAAGATAATTAACTAAAAGTTCATGTGTGTCTCTAATGAGCTCAGATGCAGAGAGATCTCAAGTTTTATTTTTATATAATGAAATTGCTTCTCTTCTTCGTGGAAATGTGATTATCAATAGTAAGAATAAGTTCTGGTTCCGACAACATAATTATCTTTACTCTGTAGATTTCCTCTTAATGAATAACTGGTTCTTTGTTAAAGTGAACAATCAGAACCACAGAAATGTATTTTCCATTTCTCAATGGAATGATGTAAACAACCTGCTGAGGGTATTTCTCGGATTAATAGTCGACATGACTCTGAATTATATTTTGAGGATACTTGTACGTACCAGTGGTGTTAAAGTAAAACCTGCTATAGAAACTCAATGTACGTAAAATCTTCGGTCGCATATATTTTACTAAAGAATCTTGTTTTCACTGGTCTCCACGCTCTGGGAGGGGTCACTGGTCGCCTCACTCTTGATGTGGTCACTGGTCTCCACACAGTGGGCGGGGTCACTGGTCTCCACACAGTGGGCGGGGTCACTCTTCATTACACTGTGGGCGTGTCCACTGGTCTCCACGCTGTAGGTGTGTCCACTGGTCTCCATGCTGTGGGCGGGGTCACTGGTCTCCACACTCTTGGCGTGTCCACTGGTCTCCACGCTGTGGGCGGGGTCACTGGTCTCCACGCTGTGGGCGGGGTCACTGGTTCGCTTGGTGCCGTAGGTCGCTTCCATCTCCGCCTCCAGGCGTCTGTATCTCGTGTTGAAGAGGATGACGAAGCAGCAGCTGAAAAAACTGCACAGTCCGGCCATCACCAGCATCGGCACTGAGGGCGAGAGAGGAACCGGATTAACGTTAATGAAAGCTCCCGACTGTGAAGCCTCCTTCAAGTCGGGACAACACCTTGATGTCATGTACTCAGAGACGAGGGGGGGGGGGGGGGGGCCCACCTTTCCAGCTCAACACGGCGTCCCCGCAGGTCGACAGAGGAGAGGCAGCGATCCTCTTGGTCAGCGCCTGGAGGATCACGATGTAGAGAACAGACTGAACCTGTCTGGAAGACAGATCACAGGGACACGGTCATCATGGGTTCACACACAAGAGTCCAGCAACTGATCAGTTTATTGTAAATATTAAAACACAAAAATAACCCATAATAAATATCACCAACTGTATAGCAAGTATTTCCTCTCCATTACTTTGAGGGACTGGAGAGGCCATTTGTCTTTTTACTTTTTATTTCCTGGCCTCAACAGCACATGATTCAAGTTCTCTTAAATAAAACCACGTCATGCTGTATCGTGTGTGTGTGTGTGTGTGTGTGTGTGTGTGTGTGTGTGTGTGTGTGTGTTTGCTCAGAAAGCAGAAAGCAGAGTTTTACCCCGACACGAAGACGAGACCGGCCGACGTGGCTTCACCCACCGGATACGAACACTCCACAGAAAGCTCCATCACTACCGGGTAAATGGAGAAACCGAAAAAGCCACAGAGGGAACAGACGACGGCCAAGGCCACTTTCTGCTCCCGCATCAGAGACACCTGAGGGGGGGGGGGAGAACTCTGAGATGAACAGAATAACAACAGGACAGGAAATACTGATTTCAATTAAGAAATAATCGAACCAAATGACTCCGACTCTATAGGGACGCATAATAAATACTCCCTCAGCTATTTCTCTCTCAGTGTCTGTGTTGTGTTTCCTCCCTGTGCTCACACTCAAATGTCCTCAGCTTGTTTTTCAATTTGCCAGATGCCCTTCGCTCGAGCTTCACTTCTTCTTTTATTCTTTTGTGCAACAAGTCTGTCAGAAGACCCATAGAAGGCCAGGTGTGGTGTTGACAAATGAAACGCTCCCGCCCGTGTTGGGGGTGCTTTATCTTTATGTCAGCTTTATGTAATCATAAAGCTTTGGAGGGCAGCGGTGCACGAAGCACCACCCGTACGGGACACTCCCAGATGTAAAGCGAATGCACCCACAACGAGGTTGAAGAAAAATACTGCATATTAATAAAAACACTTAGAATGTCCTTATGATGTCATTTTAGTGTTGGAAATATTTCCCTTAAATCTTAATAAGGTTTTTTGGAACATTTTGTCATGGTACGATTTCAAAGGCATTTTTTAAGTGATAACTACATTTTCATTTTGGAGATGAACTAACGGTCAAAGGCTGTTTAGTGACATTTTCTTTAAACTGGTCCTGAGTCGTGTTCTCACCACTGAGAAGGCGATGAAGCACAGAGCAGTGAGGCTCATGGGGATCTTCGTGGCTTCGATGAACTTCTTGCTCTTGTCGACGTAGGGCCCCAGAGCGCCGGCGCCGACGATGCCGAACACGATGAAGAGGGCGCCGCACAGGCCGGCGAAGTCCTGCAGGGGAAAGAGGTTCTCAGTTTGCTCAGGTATAACATCGATAAAGTGAAAGACCAGATTGTTAATTAAGAACGAATCCGACATGTCCATGGAGACGGGGTGGTGTGCTCACGTTGGTGTATCCCTGCACACACAGGATCTGCTCCAGCAGCGTGGAGAAGCTGGTGAACACGCCGATGCCCGAGCCGAAGCAGACCAGCAGGACGAGGTAGGGTCTGTTCTTCATCAACTGCACAGGAAACAGACGGAGCGTGAAAAACGCTTAATGGGAGGAAGTGGAGACGCGTCGTCCATCTTTATTTTAAAACTTTAAACTGGTGCAAAACTTAATTGATCTACTGATCCTCGTCTCAAAGCATTAATACAGGAACTATTCTGTTTTCTATTGTTTTCATTTGATAGAAACGTCTGACGGATGAAGTGTACGAAGCTAAATGCCTTAAGGTTTAGTTCTGAGTATTAAAAAGCATGAAATAAAGTACCTCACGTATATTTGACGGTTAATTTGCTTCGGATAATGCACAATATTTAATATTATATACTTCTACTGTACATATGGCTAAAACTACTCTTTAGAATTTCATCCATCATATGATCGACGCTGCAAACTAATACATGACCAAATACAGCTGCATGTTTGTAATATCTAATATTTAAATGATAATGAAAAATAAATAGTTTTTTGAACTAAATGTTTGTATTAAGTCATGTTTGTATTGTTTATTAAGTATGAACGTTTTCATCTTTTGATGCTGAATCAATTGGTTATACAAATAATCAAATAAACCAGTAAATCACCACATTTATGTCTTTTTTATTTAAAAAACGTTTGCATGGATTAATTTATTCATAATTAACAGCTAACATTTATTAATGAATTATTAGTGTTACTGTCATTGGATGAAACTATTTTATGTTTTGGTTTACTTATGATTTACATATTTAAATGTTTTGTGTTGATATAATGAGCTTGTTAACAAATATTAACTTATTTGCATATTATACTACATATATATATATATATATATATATATATATATATATATATATATATATACTATCTGTTACTGAGAAACACTATTATTTATCTGGACTCTCTTGCTACCTGGAGAATCCAAGTGGCTAAATATTTGCTCTCTTTCAGTTTTGTTTTTGTCTGTACAAACCCCCGAGGGAACAAATCCTAGTTTTTAGACGCCAGATGTTAAACTTCCTTCACCAGCTGCTCTCTCACTGCGTCGCTCTGCTGTTTGCTGCTCTACCTAAAGTGTGACTTCACTGGAAAACGACTTGATTACTGATGTCAGACATGAAAAGATCTGGAAAATTGATTCTGCACATTTTTTTGCACATTGGTTTTCTCACATAAAGAACACAGCAGCAGATTGTCAGGGTCAGACGTGGTCACAGCAACAGGAACATGTCAGACCGGTGAAGAGTCTGAAAGTTGCTTCAGGTGATAAATCACAATGAGCGTGTTAACCAGGAACACCAGTATGATGCCGCTGTCGTGTTCTCACCAGTTTGACGCCCTGCACATAGGGTTCTGAGGCGGAGGACTCGGCACTGGCTGACGGTGGCGTGGGGGGGGCGCTGCTCCGTATCCCCACTGTTGCTAGGAAACAGATGAAGCAGGCCGGGGTTGCGTAGACAAGCAGCTGGAAGGGGGAAAGAGACACACACACACACACACAACGAGAGAGACACACACACACACAACGTGATGATAAATCGATGTTAGCGTGTTGAATTCAAGGTGATTTATCCTCATTAGCAGCGGAGGTGGTCAGAATCCAACATGGTCTCTGCTCTCTGCTCAGGTTTGGTCCCATGAGAGAAATATCTGCCCTCGGATCGCTGGGACAAGATTATTATCTCTTCATAGCCTCGAAAGCACAGGAGCTCCTATGTGAAGCACTTTCACGGCAGCAACAAGGTTGGACTCACCAGCATTGGGATTTGAGCAGATGTCTGAGCCAGCAGAGGAGAGATGACGTTAGCGAGGAGGATGCCCAGCGGATTGGCTGAGGAGGGAGAGAGAAGTGAGTCCGGGGCTTATTCTGCTCCTGTTGTTAAAGTTCACTTTTATTCCACCTGTGTTTCTTTGTGTTTTCTTTGTGTTTGTTCAGCACCTCACTTCGTCTCTCTGACAAAAATCTAATTTGTCCATATAATGATGAATATGACAAATGCCTCAGGTCTAAAGTTCTAGTGTAGTTGAGGTCATGATTTAAAGGTCCCAAAAAGGAGATGTTTTAAATTATTTGCCATTTTTAATTCATCCTACTCGGTAAAACACAAATATTCAAATAACTCCAGCTCTGTTTATAGATTATAATAGAAATCCTCTTTCTTGATTATCTTTTACACTCAATCTAAATGTTGTCATGTCTCGTTCTTTGGTGCTTCAGTGGTTGGATTCTAAGAAAAACTTCATTAAAGCTGAAAAGTCTCACGTGGGGACGAGTAAAATCACAATAAGCTAAAACTGACACACCCCTAACAAATATTACCAGATGATAAAGTTATCTTATCTTGCATGTGTATGAATAGCTGCAGTGATAACGCCACTCACACATGGTGCCGATCATGTTGGCTGTGGCCCGCTGGTGGTCGGGGAACCAGAGGGCGGCCAGCTTGGTGGGGGTGAAGATGATGAGGGGCTGGGCGATGGCCCCGAGGGTCTGACCCACCATCACCAGAGAGAACACGAGACTCGAGGACTGTTTGCCTGCCACCGTAGCGATGAAGCGCAGCAGGGCTCCGAACATGTTCAGCCAGGCGCCCAGGATCATCTGCAAGGTGAAGATGGCAGTGACACGTCAAAACCACAGGACTGATCGCCCCCTGGTGTCTGGCTGCAGTATAGGTCATAAACCCCAGCCCTAGACCATACATGACTTAAGTATAAATAAATAAATAAATAAATAAATAAATAAATAAATAAATACAGATTAAATAAATGTCTTAAATATATTTGCACATCTATTTATTCCCTGCTTCATTTCCTTTTCATTTTCACTGTCCGTATGCTAATGAGAAAGGCGGGCCTAACCGCAGTCTCTTAACCCGCTGAGGTTAGGCCCGCCTTTCTCATTAGCATAAGGACACTGAAATCGAAAAATAAATACATGTGGAAATAAATAAAAGTTGGAATAAATGTGGAAATAAATAAAATAAATGTGGAAATATATAAATAAATGTGGAAATAAATAAATAAATGTGGAAATAAATAAATAAATGTGGAAATAAATAAATAAATGTGGAAATAAATGCAGAATTAAATGAATCAATGTCTTAAACTTATATAAATAAATGTGCAAATATATTGAAGACATTTATTTAGACATTTCTGTTGTTATTAACGTATTTATTTAGACATTTCTGTATTAATTAATTAATTTCCTTTTTTATTCATTTATTTATTTCTGTATTTATTTATACATTTATTTACTTATACTTAAGTCATGTATGGTCCTCCATAGCATTCTGCATCTTGGTGAATGGGACATGTACCAAACTAGAAGGTCAGCACCCCTGGATAGTGGGAGGAAGTCGGGTCTTTGCTTTTTTAATTTCGGGAAACAGAGTTTGCTCTCAGCTGCCATCAATTGACTTTCAGAACACAAAGAACATCTTCAGAAAATCTAAACAATCTCTTTATGTTTCTTGCATATTTAGTTAAAAATCACCTGCGGGCTGGTTTAATCTTTGTGCCACTGTAACAACAAGCTAACTCCAGATTGTTCTGGCTCATACTGAAGCAGTCTACTCAGAAACACAGCTTCCAGGACAGAAGAGGAAAACCTCTCCTTCCTGTAGAATCTACCTCTGATGTGCTGGATCACACAGAAACAGCTGATTAGCTCAGGGTGCAGTTTGTACCGTGATCCGCAGCCCCAGTATGTCCAGCATCCACGTGGTGCAGAGGCTTAGCGGTATGGCCACCACCATATAGATCAGCGACAACCAGTTGATACCCACCAGGGTGACACCCAGGTAATGGGCAGACTGGTCTGCTACTGGTGCAAAGGTCAGCCATATCTGTGAAGGCACATTCAGAATTTTATTCAAACATCTAATCAGTTGACTGAGGGAAAAAGTACGAGATACTGATTTATGAGAATAAAACTAACTATGAAAAACTGATAAAGTCTTTTATTTCAGTCTGTGGAAAAACAGATCTTGATAAAATACAATACTGACTATTTTGATTTTTTTATAATATTTTAATGTATTTTTCTCATTTACAGCATTTTTCTGAATTAATATTCTGTGATCTTCAAATTGCTTTTAATTATTTGCCATCAAGTTATCATTCATCTCACAAAGAGCACTTTGTGAATGGGTTTTGAAAGGTTAAGTATAAATAAGTTATGATTTAATCTCTGAATTCATGTTTAGGTTAACGACAGTCAAAACACATCAACTCAACTTCCTCTGTGATCAGTTCGGCTTCATCTTGAGTCTCTGTGACAGATTCCTCAATCATCTCGTCGTCATGTGACCTGGACATTTAGATTTAGAAAGAGGAAGTGCCGACACTTGCTCGGCTCATGTGAGGAACAGACTTCATTCAGCCCATCTCGCTGTGAGCAGATGTTTTCGTGCTGGAGGGGAAACTGGGGCGGGCCTACTGTCATGCAATGGCGGACTGGAACGAGGCCTTTCACTGGGTTAACAGACTGAACACGAGGGTACTCACACCCATTGAAGTCACTGGGCTACAGCCTGTTCGCTGGCTTTAGTCTGGTTTTTGTTATTGAGGGCTGAGAAAAAACCATTTTGCGATGTGTGCGTGACAAAGGGATCATACAGGCAGCGAGGTCAGAAGGCTTACAGGACACAGTTTAAGTAGCAGCACAAATAAAGAAATTTAGCTTCTAGTATAATGAGTTGATTTTTAAGAGCTTTCACCATTTGTTGAAACTATGCACTCTGAGACTCTACAAACCTTAACCTTTTAATACCGAGCATGTTAACATGAGTTGTACAATAATTAGGTTAATGTGAATATGAATAGAACCGTAAGTCTTCTGTCCAGAGCACTGAACATGGGCCTCTGCAGGTCGGCCTAAGACTTTGAGGCACAGAGGGTAACAGAAGTATTTCTTCTACTGAAAATATCTAAATAGATGTTTCTATGGAGGTTGGTTCTGTCTCTTTTATCGACTCCTCCCTCTCAGTGTGTGTGTGGCGCCGCAGCCTTTTCTTCTTTTCCAAGCAAAGCAGCGCAGCGTCTCAGCAGCGTCTCCCACAGATCGGGAATTGACTGGTGGTGGGCGGCGCTGCATGTGAGCGGTGTTCATGCAGAGACTCGTGTAGAGGACGAGAGCGTAGGACGGACACTGTGGATGTAAGCGTGCCGTCCTCATCGACTTCTTCCTCCAACCGGTTATCAAAATCAAAACTCACTTTGCTCCGGGAAACAATGAGAGGAATTTCTAAACTTCAACCTGAGCAGTTGAGATGGAAAGTTTTGATCTGGATCAGTCAACATCCTGTTGTTTTAATGAACCGTGGGAATGTTCCACGTACAGACTGTTTATAAAAATGGACGTAGACGCTGGTTCCCGAGAGCGAAGGGAATGCATAGGTTCCTGACCCATGCATTCTCTCAAATGGTCTGCAGAGGGCGACTCCAGAAAATGACTCTTCTTCTACTTCTCACTTGATTGATGACGTCAGTAAACATTTCCCTAAGGACTCTATGATCTCAACTTGTAGTTATAAGTCTTCAACACACCACTATGTTCATTGAATAAAATGATGGTCCAATTATGAGTCAAATAGACCACTGTCTGCATTGGGGAGTTGTACATGTGTGTGATTGACAACGAGTGGCGTCCAATGGGCGTACAGTGTCCTCGAGCTGTCAGTCAGGCTCCACCCCCTGCTCCTCACAATATGGTTACTTCTTGTTTCCAAAGAACCAAGATGATTATGGCGCTGGACAAAACCTCCAGGCCTCAAAGCAGCAGCTCACAAACCAGTGGGTGACGTCCCGGTGGGTTGATGCTTGGATCCACCGACACAAGTCCCCCCCCCCCCCCCCCCCCCCTCCAGCTTTATCCAGAGGAACCCCGTCACCACAGTCGATTGTGATTGATTAAAGAACAACAGGGTTCTTTTCCTCCTATTGCAGAAAGATAATGAGAGCAGTGCAGTGAGACCGTTAGAGCTGACACAGCGCTGCTCATGGGTCCGGCCATGTGAGACATGCAGAGTGGAACTAAGGTTGTTTTCTGTGGAGCTGCACAGTTTAGTGCGTTTCTGCCTCACACAATCACATGATCTGCAAGGGCTCCACCAGTCGTACAGTAGAGGAACTCTAAGAAGAAGTTGCATGCAGGGCTTTGACTGAATGAATCTGACCCGTCACCCAAACTGGGATCCCAGAGGCAGCACCAGTACGACTCCCTGTGGTGAACAATGAAGAGAACCTTGTTTAGGCCGAACTGAGCTGACGAGAGCTGGTCAGCTGACTCCGACGCACAATGCCGGTCCTGTCCCTCAGGAGGAGGAAAGTCTCTAGAGACCGGTGCTGTTTGCAGAGGAGAGGAGTGTCTCTGAGGAAGATCAGGTTGTCTGACACAATATTGTTTCTTTACAATAGCACCTTGTGTCAAGTATTCACTACTTGAGTGTCATGTTGTGTTAATAGGACAAAGCTTCATAGGAACACGGACACGTTAAAAGTGGAACAGCAGGAAAAGTTACTTCAGCCTTCAATAACTTTTAAGTTATAGAGCAGAATACACGGTGGTCTGCACCATGACTGACAACAAGAATCAAGTTATTCCTTTATGTCCCGGGGCTGTACTTCATTTAGGACACATTAGAGTTTGATTCATTGCCCTAATATAAATGAATGTTTTCTTCCATGGAAGATTTTTTGATTTAATTTCAATAAAAATCCAAATCTGCAGCTCTTCGTTCTCTCTCCAGTGTCAGAGGTCCTCACACTTAGCCAAGAAAACCTGGGTGTAAACAAATGAGGTAAACAATGAAAGCATGGTTCTCAAAATCAATTTACAAGACTAATAATTTATAACCTGTCACGATAACACCCTGAACCCTCAGCGGGGGCATTAATGCCTCACAGATTAATATCTGCTGCTAGCTGCTCATCCTGACCGACCCTCCAACAGCTGAGCATCTTCAGTGAGTGGGGACACCGGCCCTGGGGAGACGACCCCTCCAACAGAGAGGACGAGTCCTGAGGGAGCTGCAAATAGGTGAGGGAGGTCTGGACGCTTTGCCTCCAGACCTGCTCTGCTTGACAATGACAACATCCCCCGGGGGAATAGATATCAAGTTCCAGCAAAGCACCAGAGGGCAACACATGTCGTCTACCTGCTGTGCTCACAACCACATCTGCTGTGAGACGCCAGAGACAAAAGGTCAGAGAGCGACGGAGGAGCTGGACTGAGGCAACGAGCTGTCGGCTGAAGGACGACTTCGAGAGTGAGCACTTCCTCAAGTGTGGAATGAGACCACATCTACATCCTTCTGAGGATAAAGACATGACGGGTTCTTCAAGGGGAACTCTGGTATTTAACCTAGGCCCTCGTAATTGGCTCAGAGGATTCCCTCCATTTGCAGCAGTGGCTCAGATGAAATTTTATGTGGAAACTGCAGCAGTCCACGAAATGCTCCAATAAAAGGCTCAAACTCTGGTTGGTTGAAAAATACCTGAAACCCTCATTAAGTGGAATTTGATTTGTTTTAAGAAGGACATTGACATTAAAATGCTTCTTGACACTTAGCATATGGACTTTAACTCATAATCTGATTGAGTGGTCCTGATTGTTTTGTTTGTTTGGCGCCTCTGGGCTTCCATACTAAAACAACTATTACAGAAGACACTTATCATGAGTTTAATACAAACATTGAATTATAAAACATTCAAAAACAATGATCTGGATTCATCCAATGTGTGTTTGTATTTTTGTGTTTGACTCTGACACAACTGACATAACCGTTGTGCCCTGTGCTGTCACGTGACGCGCGACTCACCGTGGCGTTGGAGCAGTTCAGCAGACACAGGATCAGCAGCACGAACCAGCGCCTCTTGTACACTTTGAAGAACAGCAGCTTCTTCAGCTCCAAGTTCGGCTCCCTGGGAACATCACAGGAGGAAGAGGAGGAAGAAGAGAGGGCTTCACCGCCATTCGTGCCAGCGCCAGTCTCCTCCATTGGATGAAGTTGTGTTGACCGGGCGGCGTCAGTTAGCTAACTCCGCTCTGCGGTGGAAGCGATCTCCCGGGAAATCCAGGTGAGTGTGTTGACTACACAGCGTGAACATCCGGTGTGTGCAGCGGGAGGGTCGAGGCTCATGTTCGGTCGTGACCGGTCAGACGCGGAGGAGGAAGGTAGTGAGACCTCGTCTCGTTATTCAGGTACAGCGCTGGGGAGTTCACTGGAGCGAAGATCCTATAGTCACTACATGAGCCACTCCGTCCGGAAAACAACCACCCGGAAGTGGGGAGAACATTCATGACTACAACTTGTGACAGTTGCATCCTCATTGTTCCAACTTCTTTGCATTAAATTAGCAGACGTGTTCCAAGCTCTCTATGTTAAACTAACAGTGTGAACTTAGTTGGACATGTTCCAACTAAGTTGGAACATGTCAGAAACACTAAGCTGAACATTTTGACTGTATTCAAAGTTTATATACGGTCTATATAGGTCTATACAATATATACTGTGTATAGTGTTAATATACAGCTTTTGGAGCAATTTGTTGACCTTCATAAACCAAAAGCGGCCGACTATAATATACCTGTCTTGAGTGATTGAGAAATAAAGCTCAACAAAAAACAACACTTAAACTAAAAACTATATTGTTCCTATAAATATCATTTATTTATTAAGAACATTTTGTTATTGATTAATGTTCTCTTATTCCTGTGTGCAGCTTTTATTCGGGGAATTAAAAAAAAAAGCTAATCAGCTGAAGTTCCCTCAGGATCATTTTTGACATTATTGAAGTTGTCATTAATCATCGTTTACCTTAAAGCCAGTGACCATGGTTCAGGTTCAAGCAGCTTTACCGGACCCAATCATGACACTCATTATATCAAGGTACTTCACAGAGTAATGCCAAGACCTCACATCGTTAAAGAGAAACCCTGTCTTTGCCATAAACAAGCACATGGCCACAGTGGAGATTTAACCTCAAATAGAACCAGACTCACGGTGGGTCGATAAATATGAATCAATGTCACTCAGATCAAATATTAGTTCACAGGTGCACTGGCCCAATTTCCCGCTTAAGGCAGTGTTGATGGACTTTGAATTGACAGTTATTCTACATGCATATGGTATTTATGTCTCTTTTCCGCATAAAACCTGAGGAAATGAAAGATGGCTGAATTCAATCATGTACACGATCACAGCAAGTGCTTCTCCAGATATCAGGACATGTTAACATGTGAAAACAACTGTGCATCATTTGATAGAAGACTTCCATCCCACTGTGGATCTTTCTTCCTTATGCTTGGCCACATGAACAGAGTGAGAAGTCATCTCGTTTAAACAGCTCTGACTGAAAACCCTCCTCCCTTTCTTTAACCCTTTGTGTGTATGTGCTTTAGTGTTAAGGTTTTACTTCTCAACAAAGCTCTCTCTCTCTATATATATACACACAAAGTTAAAAGAATACCTTTTGAACAGGATGTATAGTGTTAATATATACAGTCTAAACAGAATATTTATAACGTAAACAAAAATATACATTTACCAAAATGTAAATCTAAACATATATATGCGTGCAAATGTAAATTGAATATATGCTGTGTAAACAGACTATTTACAGTGTAATATAATATATACAGTTTGAATGCAGTGCGGAAACTGCATATACACAATGTAAACTTAATATAAACAGAATATATACAGTGTACAGAGAATGCAAACAGAATATGTATAGTTAATAAAAAGTGTAAACAGAATATATACAGTATCAACACACTGTAAAACGAATTCATAAAGTGTAAACAGAATGTAAACAAAATTTACAGTGTATACAGAATATATACAGATTATACAGTGTAACCTTGATGTAAACAGAATATATACAGAGTTAACAGAATGTCAACAGAATGTATGCACTGTAAACTTAATGTAAACAGACTCGACCTAGTGTAAACTTAATGTAAACAGAATATACACAGTGTAAACTTGATTTAAACAGAATATACACAGTGTAAACTTGATTTAAACAGAATATATGCAGTGTAAACTTAATATTGCCTGATTATACACAGTATAAACTTGATGTCACACATTATATGTTATTATATAATCTTAGTTTCCAGTATAAACCCAGTGTGGAAGTCAGTAAAGTGTGTATAACTGTATCATAACACACACACACTCTCACAGGATCGATCCCCTCCTCTCAGATTAATAATGATTGACACTCTCTGCGGACCAATCCCAGGAAGGAGTTGCACTCGCTCACCCCGCCCCCTCCCCCCGGGCTCGCAGTGCGCATGCGCGGCTCAGCTGTTTCGGCCTGTTCCGCGGCCGCTCGGTCATCTTCGCCTCTTTGTTTTACCCACAGTGGATTTAACTGGGATCCAGCCCGACATCCAGCGGACCGTGCTGCTCCCGAACAGGTCAGTTGTCGAGGGTGGACCCGTGCCCGCCGCGTGCGCCTCCCCCCGGCGGGTCGCTGGCCCGGTTTACGGTCCCGGTTCGAGTCCCCCCCCCCCCTCCTCCTGCTGCTGCCTTTTCCCAGTGTCTTTCCGCTGGGTGCTACAGGGGCATGCTATACGTGCTGGTGTGTGTGTCTGGGAGCGGGTGTATGGCGGCGCCGGGGCCCTGCGGTTGCACACCGGGGATGGGGGGGTCGTTCCAAACGGGTGGAGGAGGGGGGGTGGGGAAGTGCACCGTTGGTCCGGAGCTAGCCGGGCTAGCCGCGCCGGAGACGAGGCTCCAACTGCCGCCTCTGTTGTCTCGTCATGTTTGAATGCTGTTGTTCCGCCGTGTCTTCTCTCCCCCATTGAGCTGGAATGCTCTTGAGGCTGGAGGGGGGGGAGCAGGGGACGCTCGTGCTCCTCTTTGAGATCCGGACTGACCCTGCACCTCCTGCGGGGCAAAGTTAGTGCTCGGGTCCACATGAGGCTTCCACAAAGTTGGTGCATTTGTGCTGCGGGTGGATGTCGTCCCTCGCCAGGCTGCTGCTGCTGCACTGTGTGTGTGTGTGTGTGTGGGGGGGGGGGGGGGACATTGTGGAGAAGAAGGGGTGAGGGGGGGACATGCAGAGAGAGAGAGAGCAGCCAACAAGTCTGTGCAGTTATTCAGGAGATGGAGGAGGAGGTGGTGGAGGAGGATGCAGCTGAAATATCATCTGCACATGGAGCAACACGCTCCTGGGCGGTGATGAAATTCACATTCAGGGGTTTCCTCAACTTTTTGTTGTATTTACACCATCCTCCTCCACCTCCTCCTCCTCCTCCTCCTCCTCCAGGGAAGGTGCAGCCTGCAGGATGCTCGGTGGAGGTGAGCTGCAGGTCAGAAGATGGAGGTGTCTAGAAGCGGCTCTGCTCAAGGTGCTTGATAAAGTGACTCTGGAGCTCTTTTCTCCAACAGACACTCTGCAAACATCTGTGTCTTGTTAAGTCACGTTCGGTGGACTCGACTCCTCACAGTCTCGCTCCAGCTGTAAGAAATGTACTTATTGTTAAACCGCTTGCAGCTTGACACACAAAAAGCTGATTTCACGTTAATCTGCTGAGGAGGTAAAGTTTCTCTGAGTATTGAATCTGTGCCGGCCTGGTTACGAGACTTTGTTAGACGTTTGACAAAATCCTGGTTCAACGTGAAGCTCTCACAAGTTGTGTTACGTTGTGTGGAATCTCCAGCACACGCACACTGAGGATTTAACTTTTAGGTTAAGTAGGACATTAATATTTGCGTCCTCACAGGGGACAAAAGTTTATTTGTCTCAAATATCATTATTCAGTTAAAGTTTCTCCAAACAAATGTAATAATTCATTTGGTTTTTCCTAGTTCACCTGAAAACCGGGATTGTTCCTGGAAATCTTCTCGTTCACTTTAAGAGAACCATGTTGTTAAGGTCTTCATCAGATGGAGAGTTTTGCTTTATGGTTAAACTTTACATTTCCTTAAATCATCACCGACACGTCACCTTGATTTGACTTTTCACCGACACGTAGCTCAGCTGAAACCGACCCGGTCGTGCGTCTCTTGATCTGCAGATCATTAAACCTGTGTCTGCATACACTCTGAACCACAGACATTCATACTTAGTCTAATTGGTGCATGGAAACCAAAGACTATAAATTAGATTGGTATTGACTTCAAGCTATGGCAGTTACCACGCTGACATTAAAGCTGCCCTCCACCACGTGCATGTAGCGCCGCGGTGAATATTTGAACCTGTATAACCTGCGTCCTTCTAATGAAAGGCTTTGTGATTTTGATGGTGAACGCACACACACGCACACAGACACACACCGGGGAAGTGTTTCCTCTGCTCCTTTGAGCTTCAGTTGTCTCAAATCCCTCCACGCTGCAGCTGAACTGCAGCCGGCGTGCTTCAGCCGCCGAGCCGTTCTCTGAAGCTTCATTCCATCAGAGAGGAGGGAGATCTGACAATCGGAGAGTCCTGGATTCTGCTTTTCACTGTAACTGTAGCTTGAGACCAGAATCTAAATCTGTAGAGCCTCAGCCAGACGCCAGTGAAACTGTAGTTTCATCAAATGATGTCACCTTCCGTTGCGGTAAACTGAACCTCGTGGTTTCTCGGTTCCACCAGAGCCCCCCCACTGTCCTGACTGATCGCCCCTGACCCGCTGACTTGTGCTCGTGTCGCCCTTCAGAGGTCACACACGATATGACCGTTGCATAAGATTCCACATTCTCTCCAAGCATCAGCTTACACGTCAGGTGTCTGCTTGCTTTGCAGGGCCAGCCCACGTTTACCGCAGTCATAGCCAGATTTCCCTCTAACAACTGGGCCTGTGCATGGGCCCCTGGTGCTGTCTGATACGTGTTGGCACCACAGGACGGGCGAGCAGGATATTTGGCCTCCTTAAGAACCAGTGCCAGATGAACCAGATGATGCATTTCTCTCTTTTTTTTTTTTTAAAGACAGGAAATCGTCTTAGTCAACTTCCTATATGAGATGCCACAGCTTCCAATTCAAGCTGCAGCTCAGAGAAGCACTGGTCTCACTTTCTCCTGCTCATCACAGACTCTTAAATCATTTGATACGATTCTGCAGAAATAACCGATTCCCACATTGGCAACACAGACAAAATGATATCAACCAGGACAGCGGGGTTTCTCTTTTGTTTTGCTGAATTCAGAGAACTGGACCCAGAACCTCTCTGTTCTCCTGAACTTCTCTTCAGCAGCATTTGGTCCAATGAGCACTAAAACTAAAAGCAAATTAACTGGAGCAATCGGTAATGATTTCTCCGATGAAGACTTAATAAGAAAGAAGAACTAATCAAAGCAGAATTAAGAGCAAAGAACCAACAAGAAAACTCTGGTTGTGGAACCAAGTGTATTGAAACTCTTAGAAGCACAATTTAAAAGGTTAAGTCAACAACATGGATTTATTCAATTGAGCTAGAATTGAGACTCCTGGACGTAAATACCCTTCACTGAAGAAAAGGGTAGCATGGACGTATATATTTGACTTTTCAGCAGTGAAAACCCTCTCAGGCCTGAATACACAGGTCAATAAAGCAGCATTTAGACCAGAAGTCAAAATGCAATGAAATATTTGTAGATGAATGTCCCCCTGTCAGGTGGCGCTGCTCTGGCTGCTCTGGCTAGTCTGACTCTGATAAGATTCAGGGCCAGTTGTGTCTGTTTTGTGTCAACATCTCGGAGAACAGGTTGTCAACAGGTTGTGTGAATTTAAACGGTTGGAGCTACTTTTGTGTCAACATTACAAACACCCACTGAGCTGGATTCAGGTGGAGAACCCCCCCCAGGAAACAAGCTGCAGGACGCCTGTGTTTCCAAATCAGGGTTTGAATTAAATGTGGATGACGCGATCGCTCACATTTATTTGTGTTACCTACAAAGTAACTCTTATATTGAGAGCTTGTTTGTTGTGTTGTGAGTCGGCAGGTTCATAAAGGAGCTGTGCATCTCCCAGACTCACTCGTTAGCTGAGGCAATTAAATGAGGACAGGAAGACGGTGCACTTAAAGTGCACGGATGCTGAAAGCTGCCCTGGGGGGGGTTCTCTTTTAGGGCTTTCATGTGATGAAACCTTTTTCCTGCCGGCCGGGTCCGAGGTGTTCAGTTGCTGCTGATGTCTCTGAAACTGTGCCTCTGCTTTCTCGACTGTACACGTTACACGCGTTGTGGTTTTGACTTGATGGATCACTCTGAGCACTGTCGCATGAAGAACTGAACCAGGCAGTCAACATTTAGATTAGTTAATTGACAGAAAATGCAAATATTTGCTGGTTTTCTTGATGTTCTATGATGTTGATCCATACATCTGTGGGTTTTGGATTCATGATCTGACCCGACAAGAAGTGGGAATAAGTCAATTTAGTCTTTGACAGTTTGATCAGCTTACTTTCAAGTGTTTCAGTTGGTTTAGATTAGTAGTTTGTAGAGTTAGAGGTTAGGATTCTTTAGTCTTCAGCCAATGAGATGGGATGTTGCACAAAGTGTTACACTCCTTTGAAACGTTGGGTTTCTGACATATTCCTCAGTTCTGGATATATTGATCATTATGTCACCCACAGCTGTTTCTCTGACACCTTTCAGTGCTGGGAGTAAGAGCCAAGTAAAGCAGGAAGTCTCCAAAACTGAGTAATATCAACTCCAAGGCCTTTAACATTATTATTTATATTTTTGTCTCAAACTATCCTCATGCTTTAGGAACTACTCCAGTTTTCAACATGTGTTAATTCTCCAAATAATCATCAAATCTATTAATCTGCTTATTGTTTCCTTGGTGAATTAATGAGTTGTTTTGTCTATAAAAAGTCCAAAGGTGAATAATATGTATATATCGTTATACACCGATAAGTGATTTTCAGTCAAGTTTCTGAGGTCAAACAAGGTCAAACCAGTTATTTAACTGACTTTGACTTTGTTTTACATTATTGGTTTGTTCTGTCATCCTGGAGCAGACGTAATTATAAGACTTACCCGTGAAAACAATGTGCTTTTTGATATCTTTAGTTTTAACAGTGTAGGAGCTCGCTGCCCACTCAGCTTCCAGTTGAATGATGTTCGCTGGCATGAAATAAAGATTTGTGAGGGAGACGTCTAAGTGACTTTAAAGATTTCCTTTTGTGTTTCACCCACACGCCTCCACTATCATCTTGTGATTACTTGCAGCCTGTCAGTGGACAGGGCCTCGTGAAAGAACCAAACAGACAATATAACAGCTCAGCTTGTATTTATTGGTCCGTCAGCCGTTTGATAAACGTGGTGGTCGAGGGTCAGCAGGGGTCTCTGCTCTGTATCACTGTCATATCACAGTGCTGCTCGAGTGACGGCCCTGTTCAGCTGCTCTGTCGGTTTTTAACAAGCCCAGAAAGGCGGTGGAGATGAACGTCGCTGGAACCAAACGAGGAAATAATTACCTGCTCGCCTCGTTCCTCAGCCCGGCTCGTCCTGTAAATGGGTAATAACTGTCATCTCCGGGTTTCACCCTGTCGCCGCCTGTGGCCGGGAGCCCACAGTTTGTGGTTTCGAACTGGAAAAGCAAGACAGTGCTACACTGCTGTGAGCCTGTTAACCAGCAAACCCACGTAATGGCTCGTTGCATCCTCCCAGTTGAAGCTGGCCTCGTCCCCACCGCACAGTATATGGTGCATTTGAGTATTTTATTTTTTATTTAGAGGAATATAAATAGGAACTTGTTTTTCTTACCACATGTGTTTGGTGGACACAGAGTATTTCTTAATTCCTTGGTACAGTAATGGCAGCGTGGTGACTTGTGCATCGTTCTCCACAGACAGCAGATGAGGATTTATCATCGTTGGGCAGTTATCCAGGGAAGAGGGTTTAGTGTTAACTTGATTAAGAGATTGGTTGATCAGTGGGAAAATGAGCTGACAGCTGTTCTGTCGTTTAAGTCTCTATTTAATTATACGACACGGTTGGATGGAACATGCATGGATTTAGGATTTACAGGGAATCATTCATGAATCTCTAAGTAACTCAGGCACATTTAGGTGTTTGATATCTATGATTGTGTGTATTTTGGTGCGGTTTCAAATATAAATCCACGTGTACTACACTTTGGATCTGGTCAAACGAGCATAGTGAAGACACCATGTCAACAGGGTCTGTTCATTTGCTTTAACCAGCAGAGTAATCAATGCTGAGCATAGTGTCAGCCCTGTTTGCCACTGTGACCATTTCAAGTGACCTCTGATGCCCTCTCTGTCAGAGCTGGTCTCACTGTATAAGCTCCGAACAGCGACCCGAAATACCCCCCCCCCCCCCCCCGCCCCCCAGGGTCTCATGGCGTCATTACCCCCGAGGTCAGGAGGCTAAGAGCTTTAGAAGAGGGCCACTTTGACCTGAGGGGGTTTTCCTCTGCGCGTGTGTAGCTGTGCTTTTTAGCAAAGTGACGTCAACTGGTGTAAGTGACAGTGTGTCAAATGTAATTAAGGGCTTCCGTCGTTTTAGTATCATAAAATAGTAAACTGTATTTCTCTGGGGTTTTCACGTTAGTTTTTTTAAAGGATAATCAGGAAGTTCTTCAGTAATGAAAATCACAATTTCTTTTTATGTTTAATAATCTTTAAATATTAATAAAATGATTGCTTGAACATTTAATGTTAAATCGTTATCTTTATCATGAGCTGCCATTAGATCCTGATGAATGTTGCAGTGTCAGCAAATGAAATGAAGCCTTATCTTAAAAACTGAAAATACTGTATGAAGAGGCGGGAGACTAAAAGGGTTAAAGGTCATGGATGGACGTTTTTGAATATATGATTTTGTACTTTAACTATCTCGTCTGGCAAAGAGCGAGAATCTGCCTGACCTGCTGCTGTTAATGGCTTTAAGTAGAACAGAGCGTTGGAGCTGCTAAATAGTAGAAGTAGGCAATGCTTGCTCAGCAAAACCCTCCTTGCATAAACAAATGTTTCAAATACCATCTCGCTGAGGCATTGACAGGACACATGGCAGGTGAAGGATTCCTGTGAACTCTGAGGGTGTTTCTGACAGCTCAGAGCATTGTGATGCTGGAGAGTTTGGGATCCATTTATGATTTCACTGCAAGTTGATTCAAAAGTGTACTTACATTTTTTATAGTAACATTTAAACTAGTTTTAAAGTAAAGCTCCAAATCAAATTAACCTGAAGCCACTTAAGCTGTGGTGTAACTCCACTCAGCAGCTACCACAACATCACACTTCACAGTTTAGAATTAGATAATAAATTAACCTGTAACATTTCAGATTAGCATCTGGCATTAAGTCATAAAGTTGAGGCCTTTTAAAACTGTAAAATAAGATGAATTCTTTTGGTCCTAATCGTGTTTTTATACAGGTTCTTTTGAGCATGTACAAAACATTAATGGGACCAGTTTGTCAGAGTTCAGTCTCCGACCAGTGGGTGCACAAACTACTCAACTGATCTCAGACAAGGCTCCTTGACTGTGAGATTATATCAAATGTTATAGGAAATTCAGCACCTGAGTTAAACAGGTTATTTAAACACATCCTTCCACCAAGTTTAAGGTTAGGGTGAAAAAATTACCTTCTCCGCTGGGGTAAAAAAAAACTATCACACACGAGAGGAAAGAAAAAATAAAAATCATCGTATCTCTCCAAGAATATGACTTACATTTACCCTCATAATGCTTATACCAGTACTTTATATGAAATAGAACTTGGGTTGGAAATAATTTGTTCACCCTTTAAAGTAGCTGCAGCATCCGAGTCCTTTCCGCCAAATCATCTCATCAAACCAGAGGCTTCCTGGACCAGAACCGAGGCCGGCTGGTTTCCCTCCAACGTGACAACAACCTGGTGAAACCCCGGCTGAAGCCAGAATCAAGCCCCATGCGGCCGGCTGCTGCTGGTCGTACCACCAACAACTCTCTGCCGGTGGTGGAGAGCCGCTTTGCATCTGGACGCCATGCAGCCAAGGTTACACTGTTGCACCGAAGCCTTGCTCACGGGCGTGAGTCGCGAGCAGGACAGAGACATTTGTATGAGGAAACAACAGACGCCTTTTATTTAACCCAGTCATCACAAACAGCTGTGTGGAGGTCGATGATGGAGTTGACTCGGGTTCATTTGTTATTCAAGACTCTTTTTAGTTACTGCTCTCAGCTGCACTCTGACGTGCCGAGACAAATAATGGGTCGCAGCGCAGGGAATTCATATTTTCTCCTTGAACTGCAGCATAATATGTTACTTAAAAGTATTTGTGTTATCTATTTAACTGCCTTAATATCACCGACAGCCTGTTGATAATTAATAATTTCGTCTTTCTACAGCTGCTTTGCTTGTTGGATAGTTATCCGTTTGTGTCCCTGCCCTCCGGGAGCTGCAGCCAGCCGTGCTCGTTACATGTATTTAATGACTTAATCAAAGTTGACTGCTTATTGGTATCTGTTAAGTGGGCTGTGTGGACGCCAAATGCACCACTGAGTAATGATGATTCTTTAGGTCTGCTGGTGAAGTTCTCACGTGAGCCAGACACCGCTGCACAGTGTTTTCTCTTCCTCACAGAAGGAACTTGAGAGTGGATTCTACCAGAGGTGGATCTGAATCCGTCTCTAACCTCTGCAGCTTCAGTCAGTTGAGTTTATTTGATCCGTGTTTGCAGTCAGGAATCGCTGCAGCTGAGAGGTGTGGTCGATCGAGCCCCCCCCCCGCTGTTAGCTGTGAGCTCAACAGAGCTGTGAATCAACACGTTGACCTTTTTAAAAACTTCCTACCAGGACACTTGATAATCGTCCTTATCCGTGTGAGTAAATGTCTTAACTGGTTCTGTCTTCAGCTTCTGATGTTGATTTAGCCTTTAGAAGGAGGATCAGAGCCGTTTCACTTGCTGTGAAGTTCATCGTTCTTCAAAAAGATCAAATGCATTTTTTATGTTTCTACTGACAACACGTCTAGGTTAGGGATAAACTGAAGAGGAGCCGTGTCGGTGCGAGTGCAGAGAATTCAAAGAAAACAAATTGACGGTGATGTCGTTGCAGGAACCTCTGACAGATTTGCATCAGTAAATCATGAATCGTGGCTGCCAACCTTTTGTTTTGGTCTCCAGCAGCTCAGTGTCTGGCTCTTTAACGTCTGAATGCCCAGCAGCCTGCCTCTGTCTGCCATGTCTGACTCTGTAGGCAGAGCAGGTACAGTGGCTGCATTGGAAACGGCTGCCTGCAGCTGGAGAGGATGCAGTGAGTGAGCGTAGCTGGCCGATGATCTGAATGATGCAAAGGGGGGGGGGGGGGGGGGGGGGATTCTCTATGCATTTGGCACGGTGACGTTCAGGCATACACTGAGGATCATAAACAGAAGTTATCCCGAGGGGCTGTACATGTGATGCAAAATGTCTGAGTCGGTTGCTGCAGAGATTTTCCCGCTCGCCCCCCCGAGTAACAGCTCTGCCTAATGTGAGCGAGCCCATGTGAAGGCAGCCGACAGCAGCAGGTTGTCTGGTGGATTCACCTGAAGCAAGCTGGTGATGATTCTAACTGGAAAAACAAAACCAATACAAATATCTCAGGATGAAAAAGAGGAGACACTGAAGACACTGAGGAAGATGTCGACTTGGAAAGAAGTGATTAGAGAGATTTTGGTGATACAGGCCAGAGTCCATGTGCTATAAACATAAAGATGTGATCTCTGCAGCAGATTTCATACGTTACGTTCTTCCTACTGCGCCTTGTTGAACACTCAGGAGAGTTTTCTGTTGTTGTGAACTCGTCGGACTGGTGAATTTATTCCACAGTTGCGTTCTTCATACCTGGAGGGAGTCCAGTTCCCGTCGTGCAGACAAATCCTGGAGCTTCTGTCTGAAAACAGCCTTACAGTCCTGTGACCCATAGTTTCTCAATAAATGCAGCTTTGATTGAAATCCATAATAAAACCTGTAGCACATTATTGTGGAAAAAGATTCAATGATCACTAACAAACACAAGGAAACAGAAAATACCACCTTGTCTGTAAACATAAATCTGAATTCATTGAAGTATCCTCGATGAAGCCGATGTGATTAATAAGACGATGCATGTTCCAGCAGACAGAGAGGAGGAAGAAGGTTCGAGACACGTCAGCGTGTTTGAACAGATTTCTGCAGAGCCCCATCTTGCAGATTCTCTTTTGTCTCTGAGCCGTCGAGGCAGCCAGTGAGTCCCGAGCCTGTTTACTCTTTGATATGGTCTCCTCTATGCGAGGCTGTGTTTGTGTGTCTGTCTGCACAGTAGGACCACAGCACGCTCCATCTCCGCGCCTGATAACTCAAAGGAGCTGGATAACAATCCCATTTGGCCACGCTGCTTGCATGTATCACTTAGTGGGAACATTTAACCAAAGCTCCTTAAGAATGTCATGTGCGAGTGTGTGAGTTTTTTGTGTTAGTGGCTCCGATGGGAATCTCCGACTAATGGGAAACCACTAACTCATACAGTGTTAGTGCACTAATCTGCCCAGCTTCCCCTCCAGGATCAATTTGGCTCATCCCCCCCCTTTTTTTTGGAGCCACACATGACTCCAACTGATGTTCCAGATAAAAGCCACCAGCGTTTCACACAAATGGTTTTAATCCCACTTCGAGTGGCTCGATAAAATGTTTAAACTCTGAGATAAACGCTCTGAATGGGCTTTGAACAGGTTGGTGTCTGTGACCATCTAATCTGACTTTTCAGATCAGATCCCTGAAGTAAACGCCAGGTTCTCTCCTTCACAGATGACGACATAGACAACATGGCTGCTGTGTGACCTTGAGCTTTTGACATGACCTCGAGGCTGAGGTTTTGTTTTCACCTCTCTCCTTTGATTGTTTGTTGGTTGTTGTTGTTGTTTCCAGAAGGATGACTCACAAAGTAACGAACACATTTCCTTGAAACTTGGTGGAAGGATGGAATTTTGATCTTTCAGGAATTTCTTTGATCAAATTCTTTAACATTGTGAGATGGGACATTTATTAGCATTTTCAACAATTTCCCACAGGGAATAATTTATGAATCTTAATTATCAAAAACAGGTATATTTAGGGAACTCCTCTGTATGGATGTGTGCAGCCTGTTGCAGCCTGAATGAATTTAAGGGAACTGTAGGTATGCGCTCGACTGGGAGATTCATAAATCCATGAATGTGCATCTGACAGGCACAAAATTAAGGTTTTTAAAAACACCCTGTTAAGCCCTATGAGACAAACTGATTTGTGAATATGGGCTATAATAATAAAGTTTGATTGATTTATTGTCCCAAGTGCAGGTTGTGTATGCATTTATATTTCCAGGCCTTGCTTCTGTTTTTTTCCAAATAAAGTTTTGCTTATAAAACATCAGAAAATAGTGACAAACCAACCATGTTCTGATCAACAGTCCCGAACCCAAAGATACTGAGTTTATGAATGGAACAAAGAAATGGCAAAGATCCCAAACTCACAATTGGAATTAAATCAATTCTTAATTCCTTAACATGAAATGCTGTGTGTCAATCCATGGTCTCCTGTCCTCTTATATATAATATCACTGATATCTAAGCTAACTGCTATTGAAGAGGGTCAGATTGTGACTGAAAAGCAGAGTATGATTTATTTTCTAATTTAATTAATAACATTTGAAAGTTCTCTGTCTGTTTGAAAACAATAATGGAAAGTGGAATTCACTGACCAGCTGTTGGTCACTGCAGAGGACTGAGAGTGTTCAGTAGTGAGGTGAGGAATGTCCAGTATGTCTCCTGCAGTGGAGAACAGCCTCCGTGCTGTAACATGAGCAGGTGAAAGCCATCGTAATCCAAAATGCTGCAGAGGCTCAGCGCACGTGAAATGAAGCGGACCTTGGACCAGGTTGTTTTCTTGACCCAGTTTCCAGTCTACTAACATTCGCCTGGTGACGGGACGTAAACACACTTGACTGTACAACTGATTTATTTAGTCGTGTAATCCAAAATGCAACTAAACACCACTTTTTATGTTAAAGATGACCTGTGAGCATGTTACAGTTTTGTGGCATTTGATTTAAAAATCATAGAGGATAAAAACTCCACTTCAATAACAAGCTAAATTCAACCAGATAAGTATTTGTCAGTTACCTTTTAAAGATAATCTCAATTATGTCAATGGATAAATTAATAATCTTGGCTCTTAACATATATTCCTGTGAGAATCAGGCCTGTTGAGCTTCCCTCATTCTGCTCTAGTGAACGTTCTTTCTCTGTCTTCTTTCTTGGAGAATCTCCCACATTGTCCAACAACGATCCAGATTGATTCCCCCCTCCCCCCCCCCCCCCCCCTGGATGAACAAACACTTTTTCCTCCTATTCCTGTTAATTCAAACCGTGTGCACGTGTGGTCGAGTTCCAACAGTTTCCTCAGATTCTGGAGATGGAATTCTGGATTTCTGGTGCGTGGATCAGCGACTGGCGCAGGTGGACTACGTGTTTGTCGAGTGTCGTGAGACGTGTGAGTCTCTCTCTGCTCGCTGGCTCCGGGAGAAACTTGCTGACACAGAAAAGTCACAGCGCCTCTCTCGGCTCACCCTGATAGCTTGAAGAAAGATAAAGAGAATGGTATCTTTGCTTTGCTACCAGTTTGGGTTCACAGTCACGTCAGCAGAGCATTCAGTCATATCTGTTGTCGTCTCGTCCTTGACCTCATCGGATTTGTTCGTCTTTGCAACCGATAACTCATCAACTGACTTTACTCTCTAAAGCTTTGACTCTAAAATCCTCCAGATCTGCTCAGAACTGTCCTTTTCCCAGGTTCTGTTCTCTCCGTGCACCGGGTGACCCGCGAGCCGTTTTACACATTAGCTTCAATAACTCAGCCGCCGGCCTTCACAACCTAAACTCAAAGCTCAATTATTCAAGTGTTGCTGCGTCTTGGCAGCGCACGCGGCCTCCTGGCCCGCCGCAGCCTGCCTCTCTCCGGAGCGCCGCTATTGTCTGACTGATTTCCCCAGGCACCGAATCCTGGCAGCAGGATTGAAGGCCATCAAAGAGAATTAAGAGGAGACAATAAGTGTGTGTGTGAGAGAGAGAGAGAGAGATGGATGTGTGTACGCTTGTGTGTTAACTTGGGCAAGAGTGCTTTTCCATCTTTGTGTATTTGGTGTGCATTTGTCGTGTGTGTTGTTTTGTGTGTGTGTGTGTGTGTGTGTGTGTGTGTGTGTGTGTTGAAGTGCAGCCAAAGCTTCCACATCAAGCCCAGGCCTCCCCTGCTGGCTCCGTCCACTGGTGCAGGCCTTCAGTGTCCGTCGCTCCAGCTGGCAGCCGACTTCCACCGAGGCCAAACACTCCAATACCCACAGGCCAGCCAACAGGGAGCTCTTTGTGATGCCAGAGTGTGTGTGTTTCTTTCTGTGTGCGTACTTATCAGCTACTGAGACAGTTGTTGAGCTTGTGATTGACTGCAAACGGTGCTAATCTTCAGACTTGACTGCGTCCTGAGGACTTTTGTGTGTTTGGAGAAACGACCCGGCTGCTTTGAGCAAACCACTGTATTGTAATTTACGCTTCAACCAAAGCAAATTGTAGAATCTGAATCAATGGTCTCAAGGACAATGTGCAGTGAGTGTTTGGTTCAAATGAGGATCTGGATTTGTAATATTTTGCCGCATTGATTTTCAGACGGTCAATGTGCAGCAGTCAACAAATATCGAACACACATGGAACAAGCAGTGGTTCGGTCTGTTTTCTCAGAGGAGGAACGTTCTGGGTTTCAAACCGAGCCGTTCTGTGCCGAGCGTGCATGTTCTCCCTGTGTCTGGATTCTCTGCAGTATCATCCCACGGTCCGGAACCATGCAGGTCATGTTAACTGAAGGTGGTAAAGTAGATTTCAGACTGAAACCTTCTGCGCCTCATTTGAAGTACCAAGCCGGAGATCGTCCAACCGGATGTCTTTAAACAACAGGCAAATGTCCAGAGCTACAGAGTCGAGGGCGAAGGACATGGCGTTGAACTTTGGCCTTGAAATCCCATGTTTTGATTTATAGCACGTCATGAGTACTGTCGGCCGTTATAATTAAGGGCTCTTCAATCTCGTCATTCTTTTTGTCAACCGGTCTGGCATATAAATTTTGTTTTTCTCACTTTTTAAGTTGTGTGTTAGAAACGTCACCGACACGCCCACTCGCTGTGAGTTTTCCTGATATTTACCTGCAGTGTTTACACATGGGATCAGTCTGACATTCTATCAGGAGGCTGGCAGGAATCAGGAACATGTCAAGCCTTAAGCTGCATGTCAGTATGAGTGCAAGCGTGAGAGGTTGGTCCAGACCTGACGTTACCATTCGCCCCAATATACCCAATTAAGAGTAGACAGCTCTAATCCCGTCAGTTCACACCTTACATTGGAAAGTGTCTCTACATGTGTCTTCTGTGATTAGGTTTCACTTCCCTGCTCTTTATGCTAATGAGCACATGTCTAAGACCAAATGATGGTGTTTTTACTCTTGTGTCTTTAGCGGATGTGGTTGTGTGTCTGAGTGAATCAACGGGTTGCACGTAGCTTCACGCTGAAAGAAGATTTGAACCTTTTTCATAATGACTCTGCAGCAGATCATGAGACGTCAGCCGAGGAGATGATGAGTTCACGACCCGCTGATAAAGGATGTGGTCACACCTCTGACTGTGGTTTGTGAGATCGGAGCTGGAGACACATTTAATGATGCATTAGGGAGCGATTAACTCGAGCTGTCTACATGTGATCGGATCATGAAGGATAATAATACCAAGTGTGAACGGCCCCCCTGTGACCGACTAAGGATAAACGATATGTCTTTATACTGTTTATGATTCAGAGCCTCTGATGCTATTCCCTAATGTGTAATAATGAAGGTATCAAAGTTTAGAGGATCAAAATCAGGTCCGTGCAGATCACCGCTGCACAGACCAGTCGTCAGGTTTGCAGTTTCTTCAGAGTTGCTCTTGGAAAACAGCTTTTGTTGCTCTTTTTTAAAAATCTGACATTTACAACAACCCAAAGCTGATGCTGCGAAAACTCTGTGTTCACAGCTCTGGCAGGTGAAGCACAATCGCTCTGACCTCCTGCACGGTCAGAAAAGCTGATGTATTACGCCGGGTCGCCAGTTTGAGTGTTTCCTCCTGTCTGTTCCTGACATCTCAAGGATTCTGCAGTTGGGTTTGTTGCCTTGATTTGTTGCAGGGAGCAGATTCAAGTTTGTCCAGCAGTGAAATGCTGACAACTGGATATTGTCGTGTGAATTTGACGTTTTAATCAAAGCTACCCGGGCACGAGAAACGCATCTTTATCATAAAGCAGGAAGTGTTTTTTTGTCTAAATGAGATCTTGGATTCATTGTCATATCATCGTAGGCTGTGAAACCTCATGTGATACCTGCTCGCTCCTCTCAGTGGTCGACCAGGCCGACAAACCTTTCACCCAAACAGCAGGCTCAATTTACGAATTTAAAAACCTCAATTTCACCGTCCCTGATATTTCTGCTTTCCCAAGAAGCAGCTGGACTCTGTTAAGAGAGCACTTAAAATGAAACCAGTCCCCGCAATGTTTCTACATGGCAGACGTTTAACTGATCCATTTACCCAGAGTGACTGTTGCTACAGTTTTATTTCATTAAGCTGTGGAATCGAGCCATGGCCTATTTTTCTTTTTTGTTTTTGCTGCGACCTCAAAATAATCTTGTAAAAAGAGACGTTGAGGAATGTATTAAATTTAAGTGGATTTCAGAAAATTATTTAAATTCCTCTTATTTCTAAAGTAGTGTTTAGAGGAATTTCACGGCCTAAAGAGGTGAAAGTATTTTAGTTCTTGACCCCAGTGATCATCTGGTGACCCCGGGCCTTACATGATGTGTGACTTGTTAATTGCAGGTTGTAAATCACTGGGTCAGAGGGCGTCGAACCCACAACCTCCGTAGACGAGAGACGAGCTCTGTCAAGGCAGCGTCGTGTGATGAAACGTTAGATGAAAGACTCATTGGACACTGAGCATCAACATCTCTGTCACGCCCTCTTTATATCTGCACTTTACAGACTTGTGACTGGTCTGGGAAATGAACATTCTGGATTTATTGATCAATGGGTTGATGGTGATGCAGGTTAAACATGTGGCTTTAGAATGATGAGCACTGAGGAAGAGCTAATGAAGCATGAATGTGGATCTTCATAGTCTAACACACTCGACCCAAGTTTATCCTTTGATGATTTGCATTTCCATCACAAGTTTGATCTTTAGTTTAACTTCCGATGTTGTTATAAAGTCTTGACTGGAACTTGTTTAAAGCTGTAGACACCCCAGAGCTGAGACTTTCTGAAAGTCCTTTCAAAGAACAGCCATGATTGTGTTTTCTCCCCCTGTGGCTCCGAGGAGATTTGATTCATCACGTTGTGTCTGTAAATCTTGACAGAATGAGACTTCTCTCTTTTACACCGGTCGATATGCTGCTTGAATCCCTCACAACTCAGAACCACTCGGCTGGGATCAGATATATGTCTGTGGTTGTAGAACGTGACCGATGGAACCAGAGCGACTGGTTTCTGAAGGTGTTGGGAGAGTGTGAGCGCGGATGAGTGTGTCTGTGGGTTTGTGGGGCAAACACATGCTGCTGGACAGGTTTCAGTGGGAGGATGATGAGGATCTCTGTGGTGTCATGGTCGTGAATCACTACTGGGTGACCAAAAGGCCAGCAGGGTGTGAACAGACCCACAAATCAGAAACTAGTTTTCATTTCCTCTCATTTTCTCACTCAATGTTTCCTTCTGGCTCAGTTAATAGAATTCATATGTGCAGAGGGATGTTTAAATTTCTTTCTGTGAAGCTTTAACCAGTATTTTAATGTTTGGATATATTTATTTTACAGCTGAAATAATTGGTCATTTAATTCGTGAATTGTTTAAAGTTCACAGAAAGGCTGTGCTCAAATAACACGGCTTTCCAGATGAGAGATGTTTTAAAAGCAATGATAAGAAATAAAGAGCTGAAAACCACAACCACTGGATCTAAACAGAAATAACCCACAGGCCTTGATTTGTGTGTTTTTGACCAATTCATGATGCAAACCAGGTTTGAACAAAATCTGAGACGATGCTGAAACAACCTCATCTGACCTGATTCTATCTGAATGATCCTTATCACCAGCAGCAGCCTGACAGCTGACCTGACCTGACCTGAGCCAAGAGGAGTGTTTTTATCACATGTACACGTTCCCTGGAGTGATAACTCTCTAATCATCCAGTGAAAAGAAAGACGGCAGCTATCTAATGATAAGAGAGTCTGACTCATATTGTGTTGTTTCTTAACACTTCTCCAAAGAATTAATTGATCTGCTACCACATCAGTAAACACACACGTTGCACCTGGAACAAGGTCAAAATCCAGATTTAACTGTCACAGTTTGATGTTTAGCTTATTAAGAGTCGTACTCTGCTCACAAATGAAATCAATGTTGATTGTTGTGGAATGAGATGTTCAAACAATCACATGTGGGTGTACGGCAAAAGAGAAAGTGTCTCCAGAGACATTCCACACATTGGATCATGCTTGATGTGAACGTGACCTCAGCTCACCCCTGCAGACGCACACATGTAAACACTGCATCACTGCTGCGTGGTCGTCATGTGACCATAACATCTGTGTGAAGCTCATTGGTGCGTGACAGCTCTCTAATGGGCAGCGATACAGTGTGTGTCCTCAGCAGCCCCCCCCACACACACACACACAAACACTTCAGACTAACTGGGCTGATTTCACGCTCTGATGAGCAGACGCAGGCGGGTTGACTTGTGTGGGTTTTTCACGTGTGTGTTGAGACGGAGGAGGATGTTCACCTGGCCTCCTCCCTTCATGACTCCTCCAGTGGTCCGACTCCTACAATTACACAGTGACTCACACAAGCTTCTGGCACGGCTGCTGCGTGGCTGGGAGTCAGAAGCACATTGTGTTGCTGTGTGTGAAGGATGACAGCAACGCTTGTGCAACGTGCGTGCTCGAGTTGTGACTCGTGAGATCCTCGTCTGTGGTTTTCTTTTGGCTGGTCGATCCCGGTGGGTGGAGCGGTGACGTACTGGGATTGTACTCACCTCTCTGTATGTTGTGTTTCTTCCTTTTAGTTACACAACCGAACCAAAGTGTGATCATGCACTTTCTCGTCTTTCGTGGCTTCGTCTTTCTGTCCGAGTTCTCCCGTGTCTGCAGATTGAGGTTCTATTAAGTAGAGAATCTAAATCCTTCATAGGTGTGAATGTTTGTTTGTCTCTGTGTCCCTGTTCAGACCTGGTACAAACCTCCACCCTGAGAGATCTGATCACACGTGGTCACATCTCAAGGCGTCTGCTCACACCTGGAATTAAGACGTGTCCTGAATCTGTCCCTCGAGATCGTCTCTCACTGAATGAACCCCGTGCAGCTCAGCCGTCGCTCCCTGTTTGTGACCTCGCTGCATAACAAACAGATTCCTGACTCTGCTCCTCTGTCTCCTTCAGGCTCCAATGAGAGGCTCTCCATGATGAGGAGCTAACACTGTCGGCCGTACAACCGCAGGAAGAGACGTGGCTGCTGCACCATCCACAGTCGACGCATGGCGGTATTAGGGGTGAGAGAAGCACGCTGTTTGGTTTCCTCCTTGTTTCTGTTCAATTATTTCCAAACCCTATAGTAGCTCTATGCTCCACGTAGAAAATATCATTTCAAAATCACAACAATTCTTTAGAGAGTATTCTCACTATGGCTTCTTCCTCTTTCCACAAATGTTTTTTTGACTTACTAAAATGTCTGAAATTAGAAGTTAAAATCCATATATTTGTTTTTCCATTTAATCTAATCAGCTCTTTAGAATCTGAATGTGTTACATTTTCTCTCAAAGACGACACAAAACAGCAAATCATCAGAATTTCAAAGCTATTTTGCCTAAAATTAATTATAAGAGACAAATCTTTTCAGCTCCACCCCTGTCGTTGTAGATTTTTTTTTACAACTCTCAATCAAAATCAAAGCAAACTCATCGTTGAGGATGTGATCCTCATCAATCTGCACAGATAAAAGATCCCGACCTCGTTCATCTGGCGTCTGCACGTCTTCCTCCTCGTGTCTGCCTCAGTGTGCAGATGCTTGTGCAGTCAGTCAGCGCAGATCTCAGAACAGGTTGGAGCCTCTAAATGATGGATGGGAGCTGCCTCGGCGCCTTAATCACCAGACACAACCATTATCTGTAATGTGGCTGGCTGTAATTTCACATCTGATCATTTGCCTGCGACTGTCGTCTGGGGTGGTCTGTTGATGAGTCTGTTGATGAGTCTGTCAAGCGCTACAGACAGGGAGCCGGTCACTCACTCATTAAAAAAGTGCCGCCTATAATATACTAGTAATTAAACATTAATTGCATCGGATAAATTAAATGAACCACTGATTGTTTTCAGTCAAAAATGAGAGCTGAAAACAAACCGGTTTGTTGATTTGATGGAGACAGAAGAAATATGATTCAGTATTTCAAACTTGAAGTTTTCCCTGCTAGAGATGAACAGAACATTTTAATTTTAAGACCGATCTTTATAAAGATTATGCTTTAGTCAATGTGGCATTTTAGTGTCTTAATATTCATTGACTTTATTCAGTAAACTGAGATCAATATTGATATTGTTCAGTAGAAGGAACAGCGCGTGTTTTATTAGAAAAGTAGAAACACAAGTATGACAACCAGCAGTTCCAGGATAATTAACTCTAACCTTTAAATCCATTGGAGCCTCACTTTCTCTCTCTAACACTTTTCTTTATCTTTTACAAAGACGCTGTAGTAAACATTAAAAATCACCATTTTACAACTATGATATTCACAGTCTTCGCATCACTAGTATGTAATGAGTAAGAAACCAGATTGGGAGACTTCTTCAAAGATGTGAGAGGGAACAGGGGCAGCAGCAACACACAGAATCTGAAACCGAGCTGCAGCTTTGGTTAGGATGTACAGGAAGTTACACAATACCAATAACAGAAAGGTATCGCTCCCATAAAGTGACTGCACACACACGCACACGCACACACGCACACGCACATTGCAGTTTGCATTGCAGGGATTCTTCATTTCTTCCCAGTATTTGTTTTGCCAAGTGTTGTTGTGTATGTTGATGAATTGTCACGTGTGTGTTTGCAAACTCACTTGTAATACAGTATTTTGAATTTAATTGAAAGTCTTCTGCGCTAATGACCCCCCCCCCCTTCTCCCCGGGGGGCTGCTCGGCTGCAGGAGAGTGTGCAACACACAGCACATCCAAACATCATGGAAACCAGCAGCTGGAGCAGAGCAATCACTTTTAATAAAGAAGGGTTGTTACAGTTAGACGCGTCTGAGGGACGGCTCATTATTGTGCGTTTGAGCTGAGGCAGCAGTGGCTTGTTATTATTGTAAGCTGCTGTGTGTGTCTGCATTGTTCGTGTTGGTGCTAATAGGGACGCTGGAAGCTGTCTGGTGGGAAACGTGTTATTTTCATATAACATCCGGCTCTAATTTGTCAAATGATTGTGCGTTAACCAGCAACACTACAGGGAGGAGACGATGAGCTGTGGCTCCTGTCGACTGTTCTAGTGTGACTCCTCTAGTTCATTTGGATTTTCAATAACTGGCTTTGATTAACATACACGTGTGCATGTTAGCACCTGTTGATTTCATTATCAATCAATCTGTCAGTTAAAACAATTCCAATTTCTACCATATAGTCGATTAAATCCCAGAAAATGTTAGAAGGAAATTGACTGAAAATGTCTGAGGGACCAAGATTGCATCTTAAAAAGTCCTAATTTGTATGAGCAACATTTCAAAACCCAAAGATCCATATTGGGGTTTCATGTGAAACAAGGAGAAGCATCAAATCGTTTGAAACGTTTAATATAACAAATATTTTAAATTTCTATGTAACCCAAGTAGAACATGTCCTTTAATAAATATCTCCAATTAGTATTTATGAATTTTATCTCTATTATTTTCGTTAACTATTTTTGTTGATGTTTCCCGTGGGAACATTTACCTGTTGCGCATCACTCTTGTGCATTTCTGGTGTGTGCATAGTTCCGCTTTGTTCTCACAATGCGTTCCACATTATGATGGTAAGTTGTGTTGGGAGATGCTGTACTGATATGTTGTCGTTTTCAATGAAAATGTATAATTCAAGATGGTCTCATCGTCATTTTCATTCTGGAAAACATTTGTTGCCCTGCACATCGGTTACATTTAATCAAAAAGTGACTCAAATAACAATATTCAGTGATCAAAATAAAGGCAGATTACACGTTTGTTGATCGACAAATCCATTGTTTGACGAATCGCTGCAGGGCTTGTGTGTGTGATGGAATCTGCGTGACATGTACAGGTGGACCGGGAGTGTGTATTCAGTGAGATGTGTCTCATTGGAAGTGGAACGAGGCCTAAATGATGAATGTTAGTTACTGCTTCTCAGATTAAAAGGACAGTTAGTGTCTTTAGGAAAAACAATGAAGCTGTGAAAGGCTGCAGCAATGTTCCACATAATGTTCTCAGTCTCTTACTGCTGCTGGCAGTGCTGTACCTGCTGTGGTTTGTGTTTTTTGATAATGCTTGTGCTCAACAATTTGTTTTTTGGAGGTGAAATGTACTCATGTCTTGTGCTTGATGTTCTTGTAGAAGTTTGCATCTTTAACCTTCGTATAATTGCAGATATATATTGTGTGATTGCGTTTTGGGGAAAATAATCCTGTCTGTGTTTGCTGTGAGGCTCATCACTGTCGCACAAATAATACAAACATAAAGCAAACACAACAGAAGGAGGAGAAAGAGAAAAGGAATAGAGTGGTAACAGGCACAAGTTGTAAATGTTGCACAATGAGAAGAGGTCAAATTGTGTAGTTATCAGTTAATCTGTTGTTTAATTCACTCGACATTCACAAAGTGTTCTGAGGACAAAAAGTCAATTTCAGTTTCCCACAGTGTTCGTCGGACAAACAGTCCAATCCAGAAATATTTGGTTTCTCATGACACAAGTGATAAACCGATTATATGAATAGATGCTGGTGAATTTTCTGTCCACCTGCAGAACAGAAACTTTCAGTATTTAGGTTTAAAACCAGCTCCAGTTAAAAACCACTCAGGATGCCGGGATGTGTTTTTTTTCATCCCATCTGCACATGTGCAACAATCTGCTCAGTGTGTTTTCAGACGTGGGCACTTTTGTAGTTTATGCAAATATATCTGATGCAAATACCAAACGTTTTTTGCCATAAAATATTTATTTATTTAAATAAACACTTCAGTAATTGGCACATTAAAGTTCTGCAGAAGCTTTTACGATGAGAAAGTGTTCTGTCTGTTTGTAAGAAAGTTTAAACAAGAACTACAGGACGGATTTCCACGAGACTTGGTGGTGGAAGAACGTTTTATGGGTGAGGGAGGATTTACATGTGGTTTCATAGCGTGTTGCCGTTTTTAAACCTCTGTGTGGGTCTGTGCTTTTTTTTAATCGAGAAATCAAACCTTCATCTTGTAGTTTTCACAACAGAACAAAGAAGGAATGAATAGTACCAACACAAATTGATTTCCCAGACATCTCAACATTGGCTCAAGGTGTTTTGACGGGAGCTAAATCATGTTTTTTGGTTTTACTCTCTCGCAAATTCCACTTCTGACTCATCCTGAGCTTCAGTCCTTAACGTTTGTGTTTGTTCTTCTTCCTCAGAACCCCGACATGCTGACGAGGAAGATAAAGCTGTGTCACATCAACGCCCACATCACATGTCGTCTGTGTGAGGGCTACCTGATCGACGCCACCACCGTCACCGAGTGCTTACACACCTGTAGGTCCCCCCCCCCCCCCCCCCGACACACACACACATCAGCCGTCTCCTTTCAAATATTCTCTTGAAGTTTCGCTCTTCATCTCCTTGTTGTGTTCCCGTCTTTCTGTCTCCTGTCAGTTTTCTCCTTGTTTCTGTCTCGTCACTTTCTTGTTTACACTCGGCTCTGTTTGTCTCCCGGGGGTTTGTTGTTTTTCTTGGCTCAGGTTTTCACCTCCAGGATTTACCTGAGATGAGATGAATCCAGGAGGCCGGTCGATGCCTCTGTTATCCGTGCAGCTTTGTTTTCTATCTGCTCTCAGACTCAACCTGTATCATGTGTTTCATCAGCAGCTCTTAAGGGCCTGCTGTCTGTCAGACCAGCTGTGCTCTGGAGTCTCATAGTGTTTTGGCAACATAGAACTTCCCTTCGTTCTTATTTATGTGTCACTTCATTAGGATTTAAAAGAAGAAGCCTCTCAGGTGAACAGACAATCAGATTCGCGCTTTCACAGAAAATTGGATTCTTGTCGCTGCGATGAAATCTGTACATTTATTAGCCGGCAGATGAAGGAGAGAAGATGTCGCCTCTTATTCACACAGTGGTTCATCGTTAGCTGGCTGTTTTCAGTTATGCAGGTTAATACAGTCCTGTGTGTGTCTGCAGATAGTCTTCAAACTGTCTGTCTGTTAAACATGAGGAAACTCTTTAAGCCTTAAAGCCCTAAAAGCCTCGTCTGAACCATCTTCAGAGTTTTCTCAAAGACACACTTCTTCTTTTTTTAAGTTGAAGAAACACATGTTGCACGTAATCCTGTTTGAGGTTAAGAGACGTTCTCAAAACTCAAATCGGAGCCAAATCTACATTGGCTCAAACTCTTCAAAGACGTGACTCAATTTTCTATATGAGGCTAAATATCAAAAAAACGAATCTGCAACAACTCCTGTGGGTCAGGAAGAGGTAAAGCGGATCGCCCACTAACCAGAGGGTCGGTGGTTCCATCCCAGTCTCCCACTATTCCAAGAAGGCTGCACAAGGATTAGTGGACTATACTATTTCCTGTAGTCTGAAGTCACACGTCTTGTCACGCTTGCAACACGTTTCAGGGGAGGGCTTCCTCCTTCAGCCAGATGTTTCCTGTGTAACCACGAGGCCTTGCGTCCCTGAGAGCACCGTGTCCTTCATCGGGCTGTGCTGGAGCGCACTGCCCCTACAGACCGAACCCGGTGCTTTACATGTGGGTGTCTGTTCTAACGCCTCCTGAAGTGACAAGGAAGAGGTGCAGCCCGTGTGTTACCTGTTTTCTAACGCCCCAGGGAGCCTCTGAGCTGATCCTGATTACCTCACCTGAAGTCACCTGGAACGCTCAAGTGAGATCTGGATGATCTCACTGCTCACTGTCAGGGAGCCAGACACCTGTGGTTTGTACACAGCTCATAGGTTGTGGTGGTGGTTGTGAAATCATCAGGATCTGCTGCTGCAGAATAATGAAAGTGTCTGTGGTTTTTATCGCCTGAGGACGAGCTCCATCAAACACAGCGTTTTTATTCCCGGTGCATTCGACCTTAGAGTCAGTGGATCAGACAGAAGAGAAACGATTTTGTATCATTAAATTCTATTTGACACTGAAGGTTTTTCCAGTGAGGCTGTGAATCAGGTTCATTGATATGGTTTATACCAGACAAGCCTCATAACTGGGCCTGGGGTATTGTTAACAGACGTGTGTAATATGTGTTGAAAGATTTCTTGCAGATAAGTTGCAGAAGATGTTAATTGTATCTATGAGATTTAAGAAACAAGATAAAAACTATCAAAGGAAAGACAATAAATAATTTAAGAGCGGCACTGTGGAGCAGTGGTTATCATTGTAACCTCACAGCAAGAGGGTTCTTGGTTTGAACCTGACAGCCGGCCGACAGGCAGGTCAGGTTAACTAGAGACTCTAAATCGCCTGTAGGTGGGACTGGTAGTTTGTGTGCTGACGTTTTCAGACAGGAAGTTTCTCCTCTTTCTCTGGAACGAGTGACCAGGACATTTACGTTCTCGCGTTCGGCCCGTCTGGGTCATTTCAGGAAATCCCCTCTGTTTCAGTGCACGTCTGACAGCAGCTGGAGTAGCGTCTTATTAAAGGAATTCATATGTTTTTCTTTATTGATTAACATCTGACCGACTTGCAGCAAGTAGCCTCCTTTATTAAAGACGAGTATCAATATCACCAAGGTCACCGATTGTGACCTCAACCTATACAGTGTAGTACCTTACATGTCCACACGATGGCGCTGCCTCCCCACAGATGAGGGTCTTATTGTGCATATAAAGGGATCACCGGTGAGAAATCAATTATCTTGAGTTTAAACGGTTTCACAGGATCATACCCATCAGAAGTTATTAGGTCATCACAGGGATCAAACTTTCCTTTCTGTTCCTCCTCTAGTAACTTCATTTCTGCTTGTGTAGGATTTGTGTCACTGAAACAGACGATTAGCTGATTAATTAAATCCAACATTATCAATCGCTTGATTTATCATCAACATCTGCTTCTTCCAACTTCTCACTTATGAACTTTTACTGTGTTTGTCTCCTTTATATCATTTCAACATCAACTATTCTGGGATTCAAACTGTTGTCAGACCAAAACAATTTGTAGATATTGATTTCTGCTTTCGAGAAGTTGTGAAGGGAAGTTTATAAACTTTTGATTGATTGATTGATTGGTGTCCACAAAAACAACTAAATCTTATATGTGCATAAATGTCAATAAGAGCCGTGTGTCTGTTTCTTTAGCTGTGTTCATGTTTGAAAAAGTCAGATGTGTGATTTCATTCTCAAGTTGTCAGTTGTGATTTCAATCAACATTAGTAAAGAGAAATGTCTGCACTAAATAGACAATATTAATGTTGGTCATAGATTGATTTAAACATGTGTAGTAACCGTGTGTGTGTGTCTGTGTGTCTCCAGTTTGTAGAAGTTGTCTAGTGAAATATCTGGAAGAAAACAACACGTGCCCCACGTGTAGGATTGTTATTCATCAGAGCCATCCACTGCAGTACATCGGGTAAGTGAGGGACCCCAACACACACACTCCCTTAGTGCACACACACGCACACCCTTGCATGCACACTAACACACACCGACATGTTGACATCAGTGTGTAGGGAGCCACTTGTGCCTCTGGGGGCGTCACCAGCTCCCTGCCAGGAAACTACCACACAGCAAAGTGCACGTGACCTTTTGACCTTCTCCTCTGGACAGGAAACACAGACCCTGCACCTCTGTGGTCATTGTGCTCAGGGTGGTTTCTACTTCTGTGTGTTTCTATAGAGGACACTACACAATCCACTGAATCAAATAGTGTTAAAGAAGTAGTAAAGAAGCAGCTTGTCGGAGTGCAAACAGTTCAGTCTCCATTAGGTGGTGAATTCAACTGGAGCCATTTAATGCAGGTTTTCAGCTGTGGAGCTTTTCCAGAACTTTCTACACCAACACTGATAACTCCTCAGGTTAAAGTGAAGAAGTCTCATTTAGAAAAGTCCTTCCCTCGATGTTTTGGGGAGTCGGCTCTGCCAGGTGAAATCCTGCAGCGTGAGGGATCACGAGGCTCGAACCTCCTCTGGAGCGCTCAGCCCTCAACGTCTGATTAATACCAAACACAAAGCTCATCTGCACCAGCAATTAAGTCATTACCTCCTAAACTGTGCTGTCTGCAGACTCATTGTTGTCCTGGAGCTGCTCCATTCAGAGCACATTAGCTCTTTGCACAGCTGCGTCTCTTTGCCCCCTCGAGCTGATGGGAGACATCACAAGAGACGTGAGGACAAAACACTCGACAGGTGACTGAAGCAGGTCGTTATCCCCGAGTGCTCGTCAGGAGGATCGTCAAACAAAAGTCAAACTCAGACGAGCAGAACTCGTCCTTCTACTTGTCCTGACAAGTGGAGCTTCTAGTTCTCACAGTAACGGCAAATATCTCAAAATACTTACAAAGAATATTCTGCTGTTCTGGGGCTGATATTAGTTTTCTCCAAATAATAATTTACAAATTAATAGTTTTCTTTTCTTATCAGTTTCATATCTGTGGCCCTCTGACGGGCCCCAATCCCCAGGTTGAGAAGACCTGCATCCATTTCTGTAATGAAGTTTATCATCAGGAGGTTACATTTTCCACTGTGTCTGTTTCTTTGTTTGTATATTTGGTGTCAGAATAACCAAACTGATATTCACCAAACTTAATGGAAGGATGGGGCCGGGGTATCAGAGGAAACTGTTAAAGTTTGGTGTGGATGCAGATCAGGAGGCAGATGCATGGATTTAGATTTTCCTCTGTGCTCTTCTCAGTTCTATTTATTATTGAATGTTTTGGCAGTGAATGAGTTTTTTCCTGCAGTGATGAAAACCTGCAGAAACACGAAACCTTTAACCTTTTAATCACCTTTATGTTGAAGTCCTTTTATTCATTACAACATTTATTTAAGTTGCTAAAAGTCTTCACCTGATTGGAATCTGTTTCCTGGAGAGACGCCCCTGAGAGGACAGAATACAACAGTGTCCGATCAATAAGGATGAACTGAATTCCTGATTGGAGCCTGAGTACAGGCGCTTTACCAGCAGGTTTAGATAGCTTCAGCTTTGTGTTGTAGTGTTTGCCCACCAGGGGGCAGTGGTCTGCTGTGTATCTGGAGCCTCACCATCGTGCAGCCTCAGATTCAGTCTCTCTCCCAGCAAACAGCAGGGGACATGAACCTGTCACAAGGTTTCTCCTCCATAGAACCGAAGCACACCCAGCGTGTCCGTGTCCCTGTGTGTCAGGGTGACGGCCGCCCGAGCCCACACACTGTGCACCTGCGTCACCCAACAGGGAAAAACTCTTTAACACTGACTGACGGAGCATATGCTGCACCGCGGCCTCCGAGCGCGGGCGTCACTTGAATTCTCTGCATAAATGACACCTTCAGAAAAAGCTTTCAGCGTTTGGGAAGCTGTGCAACATTTATTATATTCGTGTTTCCTATCTTTTTAGTGCAGCGGTTTAGTTTAACTCAAGAGGAATCGTTTCTCCTCAGGTTGTTGTATTTAGAGACATAAATAAAGTGTGGACCTCATTTTACAAGAAGGAAAGTCTCAAAACATATTTTATATATTTATGTGATGCAGCAGATTTTGTCTATTTCTGTCTTGACCCTTTTGATCAACTCACGACTCCTCAAACTAATCTCTAGAAACTGTTTTAAATCAAAAGGGATCCTGGGTATCAGGTGTACCACCACAATATTATTAAATATATATATGTTAATTTTAAACTAATAATAAGGATGATAACTAAAATACAAATGAATATAGATTATAAATGATTATACTCACTAACTATTTCCTTGTTCTCTTCAGCCATGACAGAACAATGCAAGACATTGTCTACAAGTTGGTACCGGGACTTCAAGAGGGTGAGTGTTGTGTGTTTCTTTGTAATTTGTAATGCAACATAGTGTGGGTCCATCTAGTGCACTTAAAATGTCAGTTTGCATCATTAAGAAATGCATATATACAATATGATCGAATATTCTTGCTAATCCTGGATGGGCCAAGCATCTGTGATGGAACAGTTACAGTGTTCGCACATACGAACACACGCACACGCACACGCACACGCACACACTCACACTCACACACACTCAAGTGAACATGGAAACCCTGGCGAGAGCAGGGACCTCGAGGAACAGTCGCCGCCTCGTCTCACTTTCTTCTGTTTCTTCTCCTCTTTTGCAGCGGAGATAAAGAAGCAGAGAGATTTCTATCAGAAGTTGGGGATGGAGGTGCCCGGAGACATTAAAGGGGAACTTTGCAACATGAAGACTCTTCTAGATCAGCGCAATGGTACGAGCGGCCCCGCCCAGTGTTCACACCTCCCAGTACTGTCAGTGAGGAACTGTTGTGAAAATGTTACACAACCACACCGGACTAAATACTGTAAATCAACTGGGAGTGTTCATTTACAGGTTCACTGGTTCCCTGTGGCCTTCACCTCTGCAGCGTCTTAATCATCTCATTGTAAAGAGTGAGGAAGGAAGCTGTGAACATAAGTAACAATAAGTCACATCAGAGGCATGACCAGTAACAGTGGGAACCATTAAGTAGTAAGGACGAAGGCAGTTTAACCAGTCAGAATGAGCGCCTGTCCTGCTGGTGGTTCTCTTCCAAACCAGTTTGCTAGCGAGTGCTGGTGTGACTGGGCCCAGAGGCCCGTCGTGCTGGCAGGCCTAATCGCTCGCTTAATCCCCTCCTCTGATTTTGGTAATTAAGGCTCAAATGGAAGTGTAAATGCTTTCCAGCGTCCTGAGCCTCAGCACTTGGAAGTCAAGTTTACAGCTGCACACACACACACACAGACAAACACACACACAATGACATATGCTCAAACACACATTCATGTTCATACACAAATACATTTCACGGATCATTTGACGCCGACAGAGGTGGAGACCCAGGAACGGTGGAAATGCATTTCACCATCATTTGAGATTGTACTCAAAAGCAAACATGTGACAAGAAAAACAAAAATCAAGGTTGTTTATGGAACTGATTTCTACACAATTTACTGTTTATTGAGTGATGGATCTTGTTTAGAAACAAATTGAATATGTGAAACAGCAACAACAAGATATACGATGTCATAGGAGTAGTTCAAACAGTTTCTATTGAGTCTTTGATACGACTGTTTTAAGAGCCGTCCTGCTGTTGATGCACACACAGGGACAACACATGGTGTAGCATGCACTGTGGACCCATCACTCAACCAATGATAGAGCCCTGACGTTAATGGGTGAGACTGAATCACTGGAGGCACCAGACGTTCTGTAAACCGGAGCTCCATTCACTTCTTCTTTAAGTGCAAACACAGTTTTCTTTATAAGCATCGTTTGTCACCGGGCGAAACAAAAACATTTCCGTCAGCGCACGAGACTCATTTTCTCCAAATTGCTCGGTTTCACGAGCACTTACCGAAGAAGAGTGAGGAGCACGAGGCCGCGGCACTTTCCTCTTTCCTGACCCAAATATATAAACTCCCACACACAACCGAATGGTTTACCCCCAAAGACGCCTCCCTGGAAAGTGTTATTGTTCTTCCCTCTGCGACCTGATTGTTTATGAGATCCCATCAATCACAAACCCGCCAGACGCTCGACTGCTTCAAACTTGATTATTAAACTGAATGAAACAAAGAAAGAAGAAGAAGAGAAATCCCTGAACTCGAGTGACATCATTACCTGAGGCCGTCGTGTCTATTTAGGATCTGAGAGATACTCTGGGGTTGTTTGAAGGTGAGACACAACAACAAGAGCACCCCCCCCCCCTTTCCTCCTCCTCTTGATAAGCAATCAGAGAAGCTGACTCTGGAGACAATCACTGCAGAGACACCAAAGCAAGCTCAGGCCTCTCCCGGTAATACCCTGTGGAATTGGTGACAGTTAGTCCAAATGGAAAATGGTCACAGAGGGTTGAGCACAATCACATCTACAGTCTGAGCAGTGAACTGTCCGTTAACTCGCACACACACACACACACAGACACACACACCAGGAGAAGACAACACTGAATTTCTCTGTTTGTAAAGTTTACAGAAAAGCAATACGCATCTGAGCAGCAGTTTTGTTTCCCAGCGCCTCGGTTCTGACTCGGATAACTGCGTCTCGTATGAAACAATTCAATACTGGAATATCACGGCCCACGAGAAAATCCAGGAGGAAGCGTAAAGCCTCTCCTGCTCGGGACGAATTAGCAGCAGCTTCTGTTATGAGGTGTTTTTAAAAGACGTGCAGGCGACTGTCTGCTGGGGTTACGTGCACGTAAGAGAAAGCAGGTCCACGTCGGTGAAGACAGGACGTTTCAGAAAACGTTTATAAATAATATTTATAAATAAAAATTGTATTTGACACCAACTCATAAAAGACAATTAAGAAAATCAGCCCAGGCCTTTGAGCATCAGGCCTCCTCCACCTCTGCACCACCTCAGGCTTTACTTTGTGTGTCATTAAACTGGAGCAGTAGCTTTCATGCACTGCTCTGAACACATGAGAGTGACCCCCCCCCCCCCCCCCCCCCCCCCCCCCCCCCCCCCCACAGGCTCATCACAGTGGAGGATGACTGAGGGTTTTTCTCCTGATTAGAAGTCGTCGTGTTCCAGAAACGTGCTCAGACTGCAGCTAATTCATTTAACGGCTGTTGTGACACTTCACACATAAACACTCCGACAGGCTCGGGCTGTTGAAGACCTGCAGAGAGACAAACGTGTCCCCGTCGTCCAGCAAGTCTCGATTTCAACCGAGACACATGGTCCAAGAATCATCCTCTGATTGAACGATTGTCTTCAGCTTTTACTTTGACACGTTTTACAGATCTGTCTGTCTCCTTTTCTCTGGGGACCAAGTGTTTTGTTGTGATTCAGAACCGAGAACATGGCGCTCAACCACTTCTTCTCCTCCTGAACAGGCGATGCAAAATCAGAGGACACCGCCCACAAGGAGGCTGGAGAGGAGAAACCAGAGGAGGACAACGACTACCACCGCAGTGACGAACAGGTGAGTCCTCGTCTCAGGGACGGACAGCGAGTGATGCTGCTGCTGCTCCCCCCCGGGCAGCTGGTCTTTTATAAACTTAGACAAAGTGTAGGTCTGCTTCAGTTAGAGTACAAAGTATTAGAGATTTTAGTAATCTACATTTTGGGATTGATCTATCATCATCTTTAATGGAGCAAAACTCAAAGCTTCAAAATCCATTCGTGAAGTTTGAAGGTTTCCTGAGAGACATAATAGGACTTTAGGTGAAGTGAGCGACACAAACATAATCACATCCCTCATGCTGTTTATATGGAGGCAGGATAATTAGCAGTGTAACTATCTGCATGGTTAGATAACATGAAAAGGAACATGATGATTATGTTATAGAGGTGAACTGGCGCTTTCACATTAGAATTCAGAGGCTGTGCAAAAAGAGTTTGTCTCCTTAAACGTCCTGAAAGCAGCAAAAGGTTTAAAATAATGACAGAACAATCTGTCAGCAACAAAAGTACAACTTAGTAAAATACTGTTGCTGATAATTGTCGGGACAATTATCTTTTTTCTAAAAGCCTGCATTTCAATAATTGCTTTTATAAAAGCGGCCTCAGTGTGATTCACCAGTCTGCTTCACAATTACAGGTTTCTTTTGTCTTTGGTTTCTGTGGCTCTTTAATTTGGATTTATTCATTTAGTGTCGGGCTCAATGCTCCACTGTCCACCGGAGGCATTCAAAACGGATATTTCCTGATTTCATTTGTATTCTGGCACATCTCAAGCTCGGCAAAAATGGTTTCAATAATGCAGAGGGAGCCGACTGTTTGTTGTGCTGGACAGTCGACACCGAGAAGACGAGTCTTCTTCCCCTAATGTTGCACAGGCGGAGGAAAAGTGTCCTTGTTTAGACGTAGGCACGACCCAGTGGTGTCGGACGGAGCCGCTCGTCACTGCCATGCGGTGAAGACAGGCCGCCCCTGGTGAGGGTGAGGATCTTGCCCTTTGGAATGCGCTCTGAATATCTGATCCAGCGCCTGTGTGAGCAGAATGCAGCCGAGGAGGGAGCGAGCTGAGGAATCCAAGATACCTGATTTACTCTCTACAGACCGTCTCTAGAGAACCTGATGTGTTGTCCTGATTGTTCTCCACCCAAAGAGGAGATGGAGATTCATTATTTACTGCAGAGGTCCTTTATTTAGTGTTAGATTCCCAAACTGATGCTGAAGGTTATCTTTATAAGAAAGGAGCCGTTTGGAAGAAGCAAATCTATTCAGCTATAAGAAAATAAACAAAAGGGCAATGGAGGACAGGCACCATAACCAAAGCGATGAAGATGGAGAGGAAGGTTCAGGGGAAAGGATCCAGGGATTTACATTAGCATCATCTGTCTGAGCAGAAGTGAAGGGTTAAACCTAACCACCACCACCATCACCGTGACACTGAAGATGTAGAAGCCGCTCAGACTTAACCAGCGCCTGGCCGAGCACCACGCGTGACCGATTGCCACAACGCTCTCCTGCACAACCTTTCTGGGGTGGGGGGGGGGGGGGGGGGGTAACCTTGGGGGGGTGCAGCAGGGCCACAGAGAGCTAATGAAAGCAGTGACACACAGCTAAAGGAGAGCGAACAAAATGACAACAACAGCCACAATCGCTCAGATATATTTCCATCATCAGCAAAGCATGAGAGAGTGCAGTTTCAGAAGTGAAGTGATTATTCTGGGATGGACGGATGAATCCTGAGGGCCAGGGTCACATTCAGACTCATCCAATGTTCATGAGATGTTCTCGGTGTGTAACATTTGATGAACCGCAGCTATTTTGGGTCCTAACGAGGAGAAATCAGAGAACACGGCTCCGCTCTAAATTATTAATCACGTTTCCAAATGCTCGAAGCCTCATTTATCAAATTCAACACTGGAGAGAGAGGAGCTGCTGCTGCTCAGAGAGCCACACAAAGAGAGGCAATAAAAAGACGACGTCCGTGATGAGCCTGTGAAATCATGTCCTCTCTGCGTGGCACCATAAAGACATGTATGATGTGTTTTCTCTATACGCCTCACTCTCTCATCAGTCACACATGTAAGGGTGTGTGTATCTGTAGCAGGACTCCTGGGCAACAGAAAGGGGTCGTTAATGTTCAGTAATGTGAGGAAGCCGCCTCTCGGGCGGCCGCCGCGGAGTCCAGATCACCGCGGAGACTTCTATTCCACATTATGAGCCTGCCTGATTGCCGGCGCGGGTGGAAACACACACACGTTACAGCGCTGCCAGTTTTAATCAAACACCAGTGATGGGGTTCCAAGGTTTAAGCAGAAACCAGAGTAATGTTGGCTCTTCCTGTTTGAAGAGAGAGAGCTGCAGAGGACTCGGTGGGGGTGGTGATGCAACCCGGCTCCTTCAGCCGCCGACAACTAGCGTGTCACCACGGGGTGGAGGGGGGGGGGCACTCGGTCACATGACAGAAGCCAAAGACAAAGAGACAGTACTGGTTCAGTGAGATGTGAAGGTGAAAAGCAGAAAACCATGATACAGTCTGTTCTTATGATAAATACACGAAATGGGCAGAGTTATAATATCAATGATAACCGTCCTTACTGCTGATCTGCTCCTCGGATGAAAGAGCGGCTGAAAAAGGGTCAGATTTAACTTAAAGGCAGGTTTGGTAAGTGGTGTCTGAAACCGTCTTTACGCCCTGATAGCCATTCAGAAATAAAGCTGTCTGGGGGAAAAGCCTGTGTCTGTAATAAATCAGTCATTCAATCAAGTTCTTGTGTTTTGCTTTGTCTTCCCTCTCATACGTTCCTTTGTGTTTCTCCTCTCCGCAGGTCAGCATCTGCTTGGAGTGCAACAGCAGCAAGCTACGAGGTCTGAAGCGCAAGTGGATCCGCTGCTCGGCTCAAGCCACGGTCCTGCACCTCAAGAAGTTCATCGCCAAGAAGCTGAACCTGACATCGTTTAATGAGGTAGAGACAACCACACGCTCCAGAGAGAAGAACCACAGCTCCAGCTGTCGCTAAACGATTGTCGCTCTACTCAAAAAACTGCATTTGCATATTTTTTCAAACTTTGAGAAGAACTACACGAGATATGAAAGTGTAGAAATAATCATCTTTGTGTGAGTTCGCTCTTTTCCTTCGTTTTAATTCCTGAGCCTCACAAAGTGCTGTCGATCCAGTGATCCACGCTCACTGAAGAAAAGACAAAGTGCTTTGTTCCCCCTGAAGTGGATTTGTAGCAATTTTGGAACAAATCTCTTAATTCGTTGGCGTTTTGTTTTAACTGGTATAAAAGCACAGCTGGTCCTTGTGCAGCAGAAAGTTGAATGTAATCACAGGAGATTACACGATGGTCAGCGGATACACACTTTTCTGCACTGACGCACACAGGCTCTTTGTGTTTGTTATAATCGGAAGATATCAGGTCCTCGTGAAATCTAGATGTGGCAACTTTTCTATTTATTGACTCTCCCCCCCCTCCCCCCGTTCTGAGCAGGCAGGGGGGGGAAGGTGGGCGATAATTTGACAGATGGATATTTCTAAGATGCTGTGAATATTCATCACAGCCGCCTTCTCTCCTCCCGTTTTCTATTTTCTGCATCTCTTGGTATTTTGTTTTGGTTTTTCCTGGCTGTCACAGAGATGAGTGGGACGGCTCCATCATATCACCCCCCCCACACCGCCAGCCATTGTTGTGCTATCTATTGACTATCGAAAGTTAGTTTCTGCACCGAGCTTTACAATATGTGGCTTTGTCAGAGAACAGTTGGGCCATTTACTCATTTCCTGTGTCTGTGAACCCGCCGTTGTGATCCTGTCACAAATCTAAATGTTCCTGCAGGAAGCGAACACGTTGATCAATACACGAGTGAATGGAAGAAACGCCCAAAACTACCAAAATAACATCTTTATATAAAGCTCAACACAACGGCCCAAGTGACTGTCGATGGTAAAATGTCTGGAGAGCGTCTGAAGCAACTGACTGATTCAAATACAACGTACAGTAAATCTCTGTCTGTAGGAAACAGGCCTGCGACTGATGATTACTTTCACTACGGGTTCATCTGTCCTTTGGTTTATTGAGGTATTATTTCTGTAGTGGTAGAAAAAGATGAAAGAATGCTCCTCAGAATTTAGTTTACGTCTTTAGATTGTTTGTTTTGTGCTGGAAATCCAAAGAGCTTCACTTTTCTATCAACAGAAGAAAAGTTTAACCAGTATCTTTTCACTTTTTGCCGTTTCACTGTGGGTGGATGTGTTTTCCTCTTTTATTTGGATCCTGTGACTTTCAGGATTAAATCCTGTTCGTCCTCCTCTGGATTGTTTTGTATCTTTCTGATCACAAACCGGCTGTTCCCGTGCTGATAAAGGCTGACATGTCCTTCCAGTGGCAGCCAGTAGGTGATGCTGTGGCAGTGTTTGGCTCAGGCCGTCACCCCCCCATCCCCTCCCTGCCTGTCTCTCAGTATATTGATCGGCAGATGCAGATGCCAGGCGCTGCTTGGCAGAATATCAATGTTGACTTCACAGGAGGAGAGGGGGATTTGGCGAGCCGGGCCCCCATGTTCGGGTATTGAACTCCCGTGTTCGCCTGAGAAGCCCCCCGCTGCTGCACAGGGGCCAGGGGCCACTCCACATCGAAGTCTGCTCCCACCAGCTTCCTCTTCCTCTGAGATGTTATAACTCAGACTGAATAAGGAGAGAGCAGAGGGGCAGAGGACAGGAGGTGGAGGTGTATCTCTGCATCATGTCAGATCAGACTGGAAACCTGACGTCACGTCTCCTGAGTGAAAACCTCAAACCCTGATGATCAGAAGTGTTTCAGTCATTTGCTCTTTTCTCTTTTTACAGCTGGACATTTTATGCAATGAGGAAATCCTGGGGAAGGACCACACTTTGAAATTTGTCGTCGTGACAAGATGGAGATTTAAGGTAACGCTCCAGAAAGACAGATTGAATGTGGCATAAACTTTAAAATATTAGTAGTTCTATAATCATGTAATCTGAAGTCTGACTATTGATTGGATTCAAACCACAGTCAAAGCCTTTATGAAACTGGTCCCTGGTTGACTTTTCAATGTTTCTCGTTGACTTGTAAACATGCATATGAAGGCAACATGACCTGACACTAGCAGTGCAATGTCCTGTAAAGGTTCAAGCTAACAAGCTAAAGCTAACAGGCTCCATGTCTGTGTGTGTCTTACAGAAATCCCCCCTCCTGCTCCACTACAGACCCAAGATGGATCTGCTGTAGCGAAAACGGACACAACGGTTGTTTCTTTCCTTTTTGTTTTTTATAAATATTTTTAATTTCAGGTCCGGTGACTGCAGACTGTGCCGAAACTTCTTCTTCTTCTTTTAAATTTTTTTTTTTATTTATGCAAAGACGATCAACCAACACCAAGCAAAACGCCCGACAGTAAAAAAAACAACATAAATCAGCATAAGCCAGCAAACGGGGGAGCGGACGTTGGGGAACAAACACACAACCACAGAACTGGAAACCTCCAGCACAGACTCTGCAACACTCCTGTTCTTTTTTTAAGGAACTACAACAACCATTTGTTTTTTTTTTGTCCGCTACATCCTTGATATGTGAACAAAATGGAAAAAAAGAAAAAAAAAATTGAGAGAAAGCATATATTTATACTTTTGTACAGAAGAGACACATTGAACCAAGACACTACCGGTGCTCTGTTTACACGCAAACAAGATGTCTGGAATCCCGTGACCGTGGTTTTTTGAGCTCCGTGCAGATTTCATCCTCCCGAGACGAAGTGAGGAGGACGTTTTCTTTTTTATATATAACAAAAGGTTTCTGTTTTTTTTTTTTTTTAATTTCCTGTCACAATCCACTTGACACGTCGGGGGAGCACAGAAAGTTTTATGGAAGATTTATAACAGGCATCGATTTCAAGTACAATTGTCTCAGAATTCTTTTTTTCCTTTTCCATTTCATTTCCTTGGCTTTGTCTAATTTGCTAATGGGTTCTTGATGATTGTCAATTGTGAATAGGCTAAACATTTTTGTTGTGTAGTAATTTATGTTCTATATACCGATATTGTACATAAAATGTCATTACAGATAGAGAGAGACAGAGAGATTGAAGAGAGTAAGAGAGACTTTAGACTGTTAAAAAGAAAAGAGTGGATCCCAGAAGAGTTTTCTATATGTCGGGCAAATAAAAAGAAAAGTGTCCAGAGGTTTAAAATGAGGATTTTAAAAGACAGACTCACTATCAGTATCAAAAATATATAAATGCATCTTTATGCTGTCTGACACAGACACAAGACAAATATCAAGTCCCTTGCAGTGTGAGTGTGTGAGTGTGCGCATGTGTGTGTGTGTGTGTGTGTGTGTTACGAGACTTTAGGGCGAACAAGCAGAAAGCTTCCCATCCACCCCCCCCCCCCCGTGCTCCTCATCTCACCGGCCTCCTGTAGAGTTCAGTTATTGTTCATTTACTCATCATCAACAATTCCTTTTCTCACCGATGACTAAACACTGGTGTGTGTTAACGTCCAGGCAGAGTCCCAGTTCATTCTACTGGTTTCGTTCTGGATCTTATTTGGATTTCGCATCATTCAGACCTGAGTATCCGTCCTGGTGTTTCCACTCGTTCAGTGAAAACTGATACAGCCACATGTTGTTGTTATTGTTGTTGCGCAGAGTTTTGTTGTGGAAATTTACCACAAACAACTTTAAAGCAACACAACGTAACTTCTGGTGAGCAGCTGCGCCCCCTGCAGCCATGGATATTACCCATGATCCTCTGCTTCCTGAACCAGGAGAGCTACTTATAGATAAGTTTACTCCAGTTCAGCTTTTTTCCTCCACTTCCTGGACCTGATTAATATTATAATTGATAATTGAAGATGCGACTGATTTACGTCTTCACCACCGAAGGTATCAGGTGTTCACAGGTTTTACATTTCTCTCATTCGGTCGAGATAAAAACCATTTGACCCTGAATGCAGATTAAATTCATTTTACATAGAACAGATGTTTAACAAAGCTGCTGTTCTGCAGTTAGAAGTTTCAAAGTGTTGCTTTAAACCAGTCCAGTCTGTCTTCACCCCCCCCCCCCCACAGTAGAGCATGTCACCCTTTTTTGTATTTTTTTGCCCAAATTAAATCCTGCTTTTCAGTATCGAGATTTTCGAACGGACATGAGAGCGAAGTGTAGACGACGATAACGTTCGATTCAGATCAGATCTCTGATGTCCCCGCTGCACGGTGCTGGTAGATTTCAGTTTGTCCTCACTGCCAGTTGCAAATGTTCAAAGTTACACAGTGTTAAGAGCGTTTTTTCTAAAAGTTGTGTGATTATTAATCAGTATAAAACCTGGAATTCTTTTTTGCAGAATAGCTAGTGTTCGATAATGTCTACACGCAAATTCAGGGTCCGCACAGGGGGCGGAGGTTTTTTTCTGAACATTTTGATATTGAAATTCTGAATAAAAAATGGCCCCAGTTGGGTCATTTGGTGCTGATGCGTGTCTGTTTCTAGTCGTACGGTTGTTCTTTCTACTGTCACACTGCAAAAAAACAATGTTCTGTCCAATGAGAGAAAATGTCTTTATCTCACAACTGCTCAACTGTCTTCAAAACAACGTGAAACACAACTGGATCCTTAACAAAACGCCATGTCTGACCTCAAGTATGATTACCTCACCTGACCCGTGTGGTCAGAGGTTGAATAACAATGATTTACCCTCTGCTTTGTATCTGCCCACAGCCAGATGTTTTCTATATGTTCACACGCAGGGCTCCTCCTCATCCGCACATCGTCCCTCAAACGTTATAAATTGGATAAAAACTTTTAATCTATTTACCTGCAATATTTTATATATTTTGCAAGGAAGAGTAAATTATGTCGTGCACATATTGTGTTACGATCCACGTGTTGGATTTGGAGATGTATTGAGATGTGTAGGAACCCTGCTGCATCAGGACCTATATGACTTGTGTGTGAAATCAGCGTTTTTACAGCCGACAGGTCGGTTCCAAACCAGCTCTACCAAAACCCTCCAGTCTGCATGTGTCACTGCTGATGGGAACCGAAAATGTCAAGGCCCCAAATCCGGTTAAATACGTCAACTGGCCATTGTTTTTGTTTTTTTAATGCTGGAGCTGAAATCGTGAAAAGCAAAAGGTGAAATGCAAACAGCTTTCTGATCTGATTTAGGAAAATTTGAATAATTTGAAGTAAAAAAGCAAAAATAAGGTTTTTGGCTCTTAACCAACAAATTTAAAGCCAACAAACGGTACAAAATTCACGATAAAACCAGAAACAAGGAGCCCGACGTGTTTGGTCAGATCCTGGATGTGTGTGTTCTGTCATCACTGAACAAGTGATGAGGCCGGTGGGGAGTTGACCCTGAGGTCATGTTCATGTTCTCAGACTCGTCCTGTAGCTGTCGTCACCTCCTGTAAACGTTCAGGAGGAAATCTCTCATTCCTTCATCCTCTGTTTTCCTCATGTGATAAAGCTGTAAAGAAAACCAACAACAACACGGTGCTACTTTTAAAAACAACGACTACAAACTAAATGTTTTGCAGAACATCTTTTATTCCTCTTTCTGTTTCACTCCGTGACTTTCACACGGCACCAGTCTCACAAACAAT